>NC_083110.1:16851820-17004512 GCF_949774975.1 Lagenorhynchus albirostris | reverse complement strand
CAGTAACCTGTGCCATCACACATACGCTCACCCAAAACCTTTGTTGTACCCTCACCCGGACCCTAAGCCATCCCCGTCCACTAACCCTAACCCTAGCCCGAACCCTAACTCTTACCCGAAGCCTTACCCTCACCCGTCCCCTAATCCTAACCTGTAGGCTAACACTAGCCCGTGCCCTCACACATACGCTCACCCTAAACCATTGTTGTATACTCACCCGGACCCTAAACCGTCCCCGTCCCCTAATCCTAATTCTAGTCTGAACGCTAACCCTAAGCCTTACCCGAAGCCTTAATCTAATCCGTCCCCTAATCATAACCCATACACTAACACTAAACCGTGGCCTCACACGTACGCTCACCCTAAACCGTTGTCGTACGCTCACCCGGACCCTAAATGTCCCAGTACCCTAACCCGAACCCTAGCCCGAACCCTAACCCTAACCCTTACCCGAAGCCTTACCGTCCCAGTCCCCTAATCCTAACTCGTACACTAACACTGACTCGTGCCCTCAAAAGTAAGCTCAACCTAAACCGTTGTCGTACCCTCACCAGGACCCTTAACCGTCCCCGTTCCCTAACCCTAACCCTAATCCGAACCCTAACCCTAACACTTACCCGAAGCCTTACCCTCATCCGTCCCCTAATCCTAACCTGTACGCTAACACTAGCCCGTGCCCTCACACGTACACTCACCCTAAACCGTTGTTGTACACTCACGCGGATGCTAAACCATCCCCGTCCCCTAACCCTAACCCTACTCCGAACCCTAACCCTAACCCTTACCCGAAGCCTTAGTCTAACCCATCCCCTAATCCGAACCCGTATGCTAACACTAACCCGTGCCCTCACACGTACGCTCACCCTAAACCGTTGTCGTACCCTCACCCGGACCCTAAATCATCCCCGTCCCCTAACCCTAACCCTAGACCGAACCCTAACCCTTATCCGAAGCCTTACCCTCACCCGTCCCCTAATCCTAACCCGTACGCTAACACGAACTCATACTCAAACACGTACGCTCACCCTAAATCATTGTCGTACCCTCACCCGGACCCTAAACCGTCCCCGTACCCTAACCCTAACCCTAGCCCGAACACTAGCCCTTACCTGAAGCCTTACCCTCACCCGTCCCCTAATCCTAACCCGTACGCTAACACTAACCCATGCCCTCACACGTACGCTCACCCTAAATCGTTGTACCCTCACCCGGAACCTAAACTGTCCCCGTCCCCTAACTCAAATCTAGCCTGAACCCTAACCCTAACCCTTACCCGAAGCCTTACCCTCACCCGTCCCCTAATCCTAACCCGTACGCTAACACTAACCCGTGACCTCACACGTACGTTCACCCTAAATCGTTGTCGTACCCTCACCCGAACCCTAAACCGTCCCCGTCCCCTAACCCTAACCCTAGCCCGAACCCTAGCCCTAACCCTTACCCGAAGCCTTAACCTCACCCGTCTCCTAATCCAAACCCGTACGTTAACACTAACCCGTGCCCTCACACATACGCTCACCCTAAACCGTACTCGTACCCTCACCCGGACCCTAAACGTCCCCGTCCCCTAACCCTAACCCTAGCCCAAACCCTAACCCGAACCCTTACCCGAAGCCTGACCCTCACCTGTCCCCTAATCCTAACCCGTATGATAACAGTAACCCGTGCCCTCACACATGCGCTCACCCTAAACCTTTGTTGTACCCTCACCCGGACCCTAAACCGTCCCCGTCCCCTAACCCTAACCCTACCCCGAACCCTAACCCTTACCCGAAGCCTTACCCTCACCTGTCCCCTAATCCTAACCCGTACGCTAACACTAACCCGTGCCCTCACACGTACGCTCACCCTAAACCGTTGTAATACCCTCACACGGACCCTAAACCGTCCCCATCCCCTAACCCTAACCCTAGCAGGAACCCTAACCCTAACTCTTACCCGAAGCCTTACCCTCACCCGTCCCCTATTCGTAACCCATACGCTAACACTAACCCGTGCCCTCACACTTACGCTCACCGTAAACTGTTGTTGTACACTCACCCGGACCCTAAATCGTCCCCGTCCCCTAACCCTAATATTAGTCTGAACCCTAACACTAACACTTACCCGAAGCCTTATCCTAAACCGTCCCGTAATCCTAACCCGTACGCTAACACTAACCCGTGCCCTCACACGTACGCTCACCCTAAACCGTTATTGTACCCTCACCCGGACCCTAAACCGTCCCCGTCCCCTAACCCTAAAACTAGCCCGAAACCTAACCCTAACACTTACCCGAAGCCTTACCCTCACCCGTCCCCTATTGCTAACCCGTACGCTAACATTAACCCGTGCCCTCACACATACGCTCAGCCTAAACCATTGTCTTGTCCTCACCCGGACCCTAAACCGTCCCCGTCCCCTAACCCTAACCCTAGACCGAACCCTAACCCTAACCCTTACCCGAAGCCTTACCCTAACCCGTCCCCTAATCCTAACCCGAACGCTAACACTAACCCGTGCCCTCACACGTACGCTCACCCTAAACCGTTGTCGTGCCCTCACCCGGACCCTTAACCATCCCCATCCCCTAACCCTAACCCTAGCCCGAACCCTAACCCTAACCCTTACCTGAAGCCTTTCCCTTACCCGTCCCCTAATCCTAATCCGTACGCTAACACTAACCCGTGCCCTCACACTTACTCTCGCCCTAAACTGTTGTCGTACCCTCACCCGGACCCTAAACCGTCCCCATCCCCTAATCCTAACCCTAGCCCGAACCCTAACCCTAACGCTTACCCAAAGCCTTACCTTCACCCATCCCCTAATTCTCACCCGTATGCAAGGACGTACCCGTGCTCTCACTAGTATGCTCACCTTAAACCGTTGTCGTACACTCACCAGGACCCTAAACCGTCCCCGTCCCCTAACCCCAACCCTAGTCCGAACCGTAACCCTAACCCTTACCCGAAACCTTAGCCTAACCCGTCCCCTAATCATAATCCGTACGCTAACACTAACCCATGCCCTCACACGTACGTTCACCCTAAACCGTTGTCGTACCCTCACTCCGACCCTAAACCGTCCCCGTCCCCTACCCCTAACCTTAGCCCAAACCCTTACCCTAGCACTTACACGAAGCCTTACCCTCACCTGTCCCCTAATCCTAACCCGTATGATAACAGTAACCCGTGCCCTCACACATATGCTCACCCTAAACCTTTGTTGTACCCTCACCCGGACCCTAAACCGTCCCCGTCCCCTAACCCTAACCCTAGCCCGAAACCTAACCCTTACCCGAAGCCTTACCCTCACCCGTCCCCTAATCCTAACCCGTATGCTAACACTAACCCGTGCCCTCACACGTACACTCACCCTAAACCGTTTTCATACACTCACACGAACCCTAAACCGTCCCCATCCCCTAACCCTAACCCTAGCACGAACCCTAACCCTAACTCTTACCCGAAGCCTTACCCTCACCCGTCCCCTATTCCTAACCCGTACGCTAACACTAACCCGTGCCCTCACACGTACGCTCACCCTAAACCGTTATTGTACACTCACCCGGACCCTAAATCGTCCCCGTCCCCTAACCCTAATCCTAGTCTGAACTCTAACACTAACCCTTACCCGAAGCCTTACCCACACCCGTCCTCAAATCCTAACCCGTACGCTAACACTAACCCGCGCCCTCACACGTACGCTCACCCTAAACCGTTGTCGTACCCTCACCTGGACCCTAAACCGTCCCCGTCCCCTAACCCTAACCCTAGCCCAAACCCTAACCCTAACCCTTACCCGAAGCCTTACCCTCACCCGTCCCCTAATCCTAACCCGTATGCTAACACTAACCTGTGCCTTCACACGTACACTCACCCTAAACCGTTGTCGTACCCTCACCCGGACCCTAAGCCATCCCCGTCCCCTAACCCTAACCCTAGCCCGAACCCTAACCCTAACCCTTACCAAAGCCTTACCCTCACCTGTCCCCTAATCCTAACGCATATGATAACAGTAACCCGTGCCCTCACACATACGCTCACCCTAAACCTTTGTTGTACCCTCACCCGGACCCTAAGCGAACCCGACCACTAACCCTAACCCTAGCCCGAACCCTAACTCTTCCCCGAAGCCTTACCCTCACCCGTCCCCTAATCCTAACCCATACATTAACACTAAGCCGTGCCCTCACACGTACGCTCACCCTAAACCGTTGTCGTACCCTCACCCGGACCCTAAACGTCCCCGTACCCTAACCCTAACCCTAGCCCGAACACTAACCCTAACCCTTACCCGAAGCCTTACCCTCACCCGTCCCCTAATCCTAATCCGTACGCTAACACTAACCCGTGCCCTCACACGTATGCTCACCCTAAACCGTTGTCGTACCCTCACCCGGACCCAAACTGTCACCGTCCCCTAACCCTAACCCTAGCCCAAACCCTAACCCTAACCCTTATCCGAAGCCTTACCCTCACCCGTCCCCTAATCCTAACCCGTACGCTAACACTAACCCGTGCCCTGATACGTACGTTCACCCTAAGCCGTTGTCCTACCCTCACCCGGACCCTAAACCGTCCCCTTCCCCTAACCCTAACCCTAGCCCGAAACCTAACCCTTACCCGAAGCCTTACCTACACCCGTCCCCTAATGCTAATCCATACGCTAACACTAACCCGTGCCCTCACACGTACGCTCACCCTAAACCGTTGTCGTACCCTCACCAGGACCCTAAACCGTCCCCGTCCCCTAACCCTAACCCTAGCCCGAACCCTACCCTAACCCTTACCCGAAGCCTTACCCTTACCCGTCCCCTAATCCTAATCCGTACGCTAACACTAACCTGTGCCCTCACACGTACTCTCGCCCTAAACTGTTGTCGTACCCTCACCCGCACCCTAAACCGTCCCCATCCCCTAACCCTAACCCTAGCCCGAACCCTAACCCTAACCCTTACCCGAAGCCTTAGCCTAACCCGTCTCCTAATCCTAACCCGTACGCTAACACTAAACCGTGGCCTCACACGTACGCTCACCCTAAACCGTTGTCGTACCCTCACACGGACCCTAAACTGTCCCCATCCCCTAACCGTAACCCTAGCCCGAACCCTAACCCTAACCCTTACCCGAAGCCTTACCTTCACCCATCCCCATATTCTAACCCGTATGCAAGGACGAACCCGTGCTCTCACTAGTATGCTCACCTTAAACCGTTGTCATACACTCACCAGGACCCTAAACCGTCCCCGTCCCCTAACCCTAACCCTAGCCCAAAACCTAACCCTTACCCGAAGCCTTACCCTCACCCGTCCCCTAATCCTAAACCATACGCTAACACTAACCCGTGCCCTGATACGTACGCTCACCCTAAACCGTTGTCCTACCCTCACCCGGAACCTACACCGTCCCCGTCCCCTAACCCTAACCCTAGCCCGAAACCTAACCCTTACCCGAAGCCTTACCCTTACCCGTCCCCTAATCCTAATACGTACGCTAACACTAACCCGTGCCCTCACACGTACGCTCACCTTAAACCGTTGTCGTACCCTCACCCGGACCCTAAACCGTCCCCGTCCCCTAACCCTAACCTTAGCCCGAACCCTAACCCTAACCCTTACCCGAAGCCTTACTCTCACCCGTCCCCTATTCCTAACCCGTACGCTAACACTAACCCGTGCCCTCACACGTACGCTCACCCTAAACCGTTGTCGTACCCTTACCCGGACCCAAACCATCACCGTCCCCTAACCATAACCCTAGACCAAACCCTAACCCTAACCCTTACCCGAAGCCTTACCCTCAACCGTCCCCTAATCCTAACCCCTACGCTAACACTAACACGTGCCCTCACACGTACGTTCACCCTAAACCGTTGTCATACCCTCACCCGGACCCTAAACCGTCCCCGTCCCATACCCTAACCCTAGCCCGAACCCTAACCCTAACCCTTACCCGAAGCATTAACCTCACCAGTCTCCTAATCCAAACCCGTACGCTAACACTAACCCGTGCCCTCACACGTAAGCTCACCCTAAACCGTTGTAATACCCTCACACGGACCCTAAACCGTCCCCATCCCCTAACCCTAACCCTAGCAGGAACCCTAACCCTAACTCTTACCCGAAGCCTTACCCTCACCTGTCCCCTATTCGTAACCCATACGCTAACACAAACCCGTGCCCTCACACGTACGCTCACCGTAAACTGTTGTTGTACACTCACCCGGACCCTAAATCGTCCCCGTCCCCTAACCCTAATCCTAGTCTGAACCCTAACACTAACACTTACCCGAAGCCTTATCCTAACCCGTCCCTTAATCCTAACCCGTACGCTAACACTAACCCGTGCCCTCACACGTACGCTCACCGTAAACCGTTGTCGTACCCTCACCCGGACCCTAAACCGTCCCCGTCCCCTAACCCTAAACCTAGCCCGAACCCTAACCCTAACCCTTACCCGAAGCCTTACCAACACCCGTCCTCGAATCCTAACCCGTACGCTTACACTAACCCGCGCCCTCACACGTACGCTCATCCTAAACCGTTGTCGTACCCTCACCCGGACCCTAAACCGTCCCCGTCCCCTAACCCTAATCCTAGCCCAAACCCTAACCCTAACCCTTACCCGAAGCCTTACCCTCACCCGTCACCTAATCCTAACCCGTATGCTAACACTAACCCGTGCCCTCACACGTACGCTCACCCTAAACCGTTGTCGTACCCTCACCCGGACCCTAAACCGTCCCCGTCCCCTAACCCTAAAACTAGCCCGAAAGCTAACCCTAACCCTTACCCGAAGCCTTACACTCACCCGTCCCCTATTGCTAACCCGTACGCTAACACTAACCCGTGCCCTCACACGTACGCTCAGCCTAAAACGTTGTCGTGTCCTCACCGGGACCCTAAACCGTCCCCGTCCCCTAACCCTAACCCTAGACCGAACCCTAACCCTAACCCTTACCCGAAGCCTTACCCACACCCGTCCTCGTATCCTAACCCGTACGCTAACACTAACCCGTGCCCTCACACGTACGCTCACCCTAAACCGTTGTCGTACCCTCACACGGACCCTAAACCGTCCCCATCCCCTAACCCTAACCCTAGCCCGAACCCTAACCAGAACCCTTACCCGAAGCCTTACCCTCACCCGTCCCCTAATCCTAATCCGTACGCTAACACTAACCTGTGCCCTCACATGTATGCTCACGCTAAACCGTTGTCGTACCCTTACCCGGACCCAAACCGTCACCGTCCCCTAACCCTAACCCTAGCCCAAACCCTAACCCTAACCCATACCCGAAGCCTTACCCTCAACCTTCCCCTAATCCTAACCCCTACGCTAATACTAACCCGTGCCCTCACACGTACGTTCACCCTAAACCGTTGTCATACCCTCACCCGGACCCTAAACCGTCCCCGTCCCCTAACCCTAACCCTAGCCCGAACCCTCACCCTAACCCTTACCCGAAGCCTTAACCTCACCCGTCTCCTAATCCAAACCCGTACGCTAACACTAACCCGTGCCCTCTAACGTACGCTCACCCTAAACCGTAGTCGTACCCTCACCCGGACCCTAAACGTCCCCATCCCCTAAACCTAACCCTAGCCCAAACCCAAAACCTAACCCTTACCCGAAGCCTTACCCACACCCGTCCCCTAATCCTAACCCGTACGCTAACACTAACCCGTGTCCTCACACATACACTCACCCTAAAACTTTGTCGTACCCTCACCCGGACCCTAAACCGTCCCCATGCCCTAACACTAACCCTAGCCCGAACCCTAACCCTAACCCTTACCCGAAGCCTTACCCTTACCCGTCCCCTAATCCTAATCCGTACGCTAACACTAAACTGTGCCCTCACACGTACGCTCACCCTAAACCGTTGTCGTACCCTCACCCGGACCCTAAACCGTCCCCATGCCCTAACACTAACCCTAGCCCGAACCCTAACCCTAACCCTTACCCGAAGCCTTACCTTCACCCATCCCCTAATTCTAACCCGTATGCAAGGACGAACCCGTGCTCTCACTAGTATGCTCACCTTAAACCGTTGTCGCACACTCACCAGGACCCTAAACCGTCCCCGTCCCCTATCCCTAACCCGAACCCTAACCCTTACCCGAAGCCTTACACTCACCCGTCCCCTAATCCTAACCCATACGCTAAGACTAACCCGCGCCCTGATACTTACGCTCACCCTAAACCGTTGTCCTACACTCACCCGGACCCTAAACCGTCCCCGTCCCCTAACCCTAACCCTAGCCCGAAACCTAACCCTTACCCGAAGCCTTACCCTCACCTGTCCCCTAATCCTAATCCGTACGCTAACACAAACCCGTGCCCTCACACGTACGCTCACCTTAAACCGTTGTCGTACCCTCACCCGGACCCGAAACCGTCCCCGTCCCCTAACCCTAACACTAACCCGAGCCCTAACCCTAAATCTTACCCGAAGCCTTACCCTCACCCGTCCCCTAATCCTAACCTGTGCGCTAACACTAGCCCATGCCCTCACACGTACGCTCAACATAAACGGTTGTTGTACACTCACCCGGACCCTAAACCGTCCCCGTCCCCTAACCCTAATCCTAGTCTGAACCCTAACACTAACACTTACCCGAAGCCTTATCCTAACCCGTCCCCTAATCCTAACCCGTACTCTAACACTAACCCATGCCCTCACACGTACGCTCACCCTAAACCGTTGTCGTACCCTCACCCGGACCCTAAACCGTCCCCATCCCCTAACCCTAACCCTAGCCCGAACCCTAAACCTAACCCTTACCCGAAACCTTACCCACACCCATCCTCGTATCCTAACCCGTACGCTAACAAGAATCCGCGCCCTCACACGTACGCTCACCCTAAACCGTTGTCATACCCTCACCCGGACCCTAAACCGTCCCCGTCCACTAACCCTAACCCTAGCCCAAACCCTAACCCTAACCCTTACCCGAAGCCTTACCCTCACCCATCCCCTAATCCTAACCCGTATGCTAACACTAGCCCGTGCCCTCACACGTAGGCTCACCCTAAACCGTTGTCGTACCCTCACCCGGACCCTAAAACATCCCCATCCCCTAACCCTAACCCTAGCCAGAACCTTAACCCTAACCCTTACCCGAAGCCTTACCCTCACCCGTCCCCTAATCCTAACCCGTACTCTAACACTAACCCATGCTCTCACACTTATGCTCACCGTAAATCATTGTCGTACCCTCACCCGGACCCTAAACCGTCCCCGTACCCAAACCCTAACCCTAGCCCGAACCCTAACCCTTACCCGAAGCCTTACCCTCACCCGTCCCCTAATCCTAACCCGTACGCTAACACTAACCCATGCCCTCACACGTACGCTCACCCTAAATCGTTGTACCCTCAACCGACCCTAAACTGTCGCCGTCCCCTAACCCTAACCCTAACCCTAGCCAAAACCCTAACGCTAACCCTTACCCGATGCCTTACCCTCACCCGTCCCCTAATCCTAACCCGTACGCTAACACTAACCCGTGCCCTCACACGTACGTTCACCCTAAACCTTTGTCGTACACTCACCAGAACCCTAAACCGTCCCCGTCCCCTAACCCCAACCGTAGTCCGAACCGTAACCCTAACCCTTACCCGAAGCATTAGCCTAGCCCGTCTCCTAATCCTAACCCGTACGCTAACACTAAACCATGGCCTCACACGTACGCTCACCCTAAACCGTTGTCGTACCCTCACACGGACCCTAAACCGTCCCCATCCCCTAACCCTAACCCTAGCCCGAACCCTAACCCTAACCCTTACCCAAAGCCTTACCTTCACCCGTCCCCTAATTCTAACCCGTACGCTAACATGAACCCGTGCTCTCACTCGTATGCTCACCTTAAACCGTTGTCGTACACTCATCAGAACCCTAAACCGTCCCCGTCCCCTAACACTAACCCTAGCCCAAACCCTAAACCTAACACTTACCCGAAGCCTTACCCTCACCTGTCCCGTAATCCTAACGCGTATGATAACAGTAACCTGTGCCATCACACATACGCTCACCCAAAACCTTTGTTGTACCCTCACCCGGACCCTAAGCCATCCCCGTCCACTAACCCTAACCCTAGCCCGAACCCTAACTCTTACCCGAAGCCTTACCCTCACCCGTCCCCTAATCCTAACCTGTAGGCTAACACTAGCCCGTGCCCTCACACATACGCTCACCCTAAACCATTGTTGTACACTCACCCGGACCCTACACCGTCCCCGTCCCCTAATCCTAATTCTAGTCTGAACGCTAAACCTAAGCCTTACCCGAAGCCTTAATCTAATCCGTCCCCTAATCCTAACCCATACACTAACACTAAACCGTGGCCTCACACGTACGCTCACCCTAAACCGTTGTCGTACGCTCACCCGAACCCTAAATGTCCCCGTACCCTAACCCGAACCCTAGCCCGAACCCTAACCCTAACCCTTACCCGAAGCCTTACCGTCCCCGTCCCCTAATCCTAACTCGTACACTAACACTGACCCGTGCCCTCAAAAGTAAGCTCAACCTAAACCGTTGTCGTACCCTCACCAGAACCCTAAACCGTCCCCGTTCCCTAACCCTAACCCTAATCCGAACCCTAACCCTAACACTTACCCGAAGCCTTACCCTCATCCGTCCCCTAATCCTAACCTGTACGCTAACACTAGCCCGTGCCCTCACACGTACACTCACCCTAAACCGTTGTTGTACACTCACGCGGATGCTAAACCATCCCTGTCCCCTAACCCTAACCCTACTCCGAACCCTAACCCTAACCCTTACCCGAAGCCTTAGTCTAACCCATCCCCTAATCCTAACCCGTATGCTAACACTAACACGTGCCCTCACACGTACGCTCACACTAAACCGTTGTCGTACCCTCACCCGGACCCTAAATCGTCCCCGTCCCCTAACCCTAACCCTAGACCGAACCCTAACCCTTATCCGAAGCCTTACACTCACCCGTCCCCTAATCCTAACCCGTACGCTAACACTAACTCATGCTCAAACACGTACGCTCACCCTAAATCATTGTCGTACCCTCACCCGGACCCTAAACCGTCCCCGTACCCTAACCCTAACCCTAGCCCGAACACTAACCCTTACCCGAAGCCTTACCTTCACCCGTCCCCTAATCCTAACCCGTACGCTAACACTAACCCATGCCCTCACACGTACGCTCACCCTAAATCGTTGTACCCTCACCCGGAACCTAAACTGTCCCCGTCCCCTAACTCTAACCCTAGCCCGAACCCTAACCCTAACCCTTACCCGAAGCCTTACCCTCACCCGTCCCCTTATCCTAACCCGTACGCTAACACTAACCCGTGACCTCACACATACGTTCACCCTAAATCGTTGTCGTACCCTCACCCGAACCCTAAACCGTCCCCGTCCCCTAACCCTAACCCTTACCCGAAGCCTTAACCTCACCCGTCACCTAATCCAAACCCGTACGTTAACACTAACTCGTGACCTCACATGTACGCTCATCCTAAACCGTAGTCGTACCCTCACCCGGACCCTAAACGTCCCCGTTTCCTAACCCTAACGCTAGCCCAAACCCTAACCCGAACCCTTACCCGAAGCCTTACCCTCACCTGTCCCCTAATCCTAACCCGTATGATAACAGTAACCCGTGCTCTCACACATGCGCTCACCCTAAACCTTTGTTGTACCCTCACCCGGACCCTAAACCGTCCCCGTCCCCTAACCCTAACCCTAGCCCGAACCCTAACTCTTACCCGAAGCCTTACCCTCATCTGTCCCCTAATCCTAACCCGTACGCTAACACTAACCCGTGCCCTCACACGTAAGCTCACCCTAAACCGTTGTCGTACACTCACCCGGACCCTAAACCGTCCCCGTCCCCTAACTCTAACCCTAGCCCGAACCCTAACCCTAACCCTTACCCGAAGCCTTACCCACACCTGTCCTCGAATCCTAACCCGTACGCTAACACTAACCCGCGCCCTCACACATACGCTCACCCTAAACCTTTGTCGTACCCTCAACCGGACCCTAAACCGTGCCCGTACCCTAACCCAAACCCTAGCCCAAACCCTAACTCTAACCCTTACCCGAAGTCTTACCCTCACCCGTCCCCTAATCCTAACCCGTATGCTAACACTAACCCGTGCCCTCACACGTACGCTCACCCTAAACCGTTGTCATACCCTCACACGGACCCTAAACCGTCCGCATCCCCTAACCCTAACCCTAGCACGAACCCTAACCCTAACCCTTACCCGAAGCCTTACCCTCACCCTTCCCCTATTCCTAACCCGTACGCTAACACTAACCCGTGCCCTCACATGTACACTCACCCTAAACCGTTGTCGTACCCTCTCCCAGACCCGAAACCGTCCCCGTCCCCTAACCCTAACCCTAGCCCGAACCCTAACCCTAACCCTTACCCGAAGCCTTACCTTCACCCGTCCCCTAATCCTAACCCGTACGCTAAGACGAACCCGTGCTCTCACTCGTATGCTCACCTTAAACCGTTGTCATACACTCACCAGGACCATAAACCGTCCCCGTCTCCTAACCCCAACCCTAGCCCAAACCCTAACCCTTACCCGAAGCCTTACCCTCACCTGTCCCCTAATCCTAATCCGTACGCTAACACTAACCCGTGCCCTCACACGTACGCTCACCCTAAACTGTTGTCGTACCCTCACCCGGACCCTAAATGCCCCGTCCCCTAACCCTAACCCTAGCCCGAACCCTAACCCTAAACCTTACCCGAAGCCTTACCCTCAACCGTTCCGTAATTCTATCCCGTACGCTAACACTAACCCGTGCCCTCACACGTATGCTCACCCTAAACCGTTGTCGTACCCTCACCCGGACCGAAACCGTCCCCGTCCCCTAACCCTAACCCTAGCCCAAACCCTAACCCTAACCCTTATCCGAAGCCTTACCCTAACCCGTCCCCTAATCCTAAGTCGTACGCTAACACTAACCCGTGACCTGATACGAACGCTCACCCTAAACCTTTGTCGTACCCTCACACGGACCCTAAACCGTACCCGTCCCCAAACCCTAACCCTAGCCCGAACCCTAACCCTAACACTTACCCAAAGCCTTACCCTCACCCGTCCCATAATCCTACCCCGTACGCTAACACTAACCCGTGCCCTCACTCGTATGCTCACCTTAAACCGTTGTCGTACACTCACCAAAACCCTAAACCGTCCCATTCCCTAACCCTAACCGTAGCCCAAACTCTAACCCTAACACTTACCCGAAGCCTTACCCTCACCTGTCCCCTAATCCTAACACGTATGATAACAGTAACCCGTGCCCTCACACATACGCTCACCCTAAACCTTTGTCGTACCCTCACCCAGACCCTAAACCGTCCCCGTCCACTAACCCTAACCCTAGCCGAACCCTAACCCTTACACGAAGCCTTACCCTTACCCGTCCCCGTAATCCTAACCCGTACTTTAACACTAACCCGTGCCCTCACACGTACGTTCACCCTAAACCGTTGTCGTACACTCACCAGAACCCTAAACCGTCCCCGTCCCCTAACCCCAACCGTATTCCGAACCATAACCCTAACCCTTACCCGAAGCCTTAGCCTAGCCAGTCTCCTAATCCTAACCCGTACGCTAACACTAAACCATGGCCTCACACGTACGCTCACCCTAAACCGTTGTCGTACCCTCACCCGGACCCTAAACCGTCCCCATCCCCTAACCCTAACCCTAGCCCGAACCCTAACCCTAACCCTTACCCAAAGCCTTACCTTCACCCGTCCCCTAATTCTAACCCGTACGCTAACATGAACCCGTGCCCTCACTCGTATGCTCACCTTAAACCGTTGTCGTACACTCACCAGAACCCTAAGCCGTCCCCGTCCCCTAACACTAACCCTAGCCCAAACCCTAACCCTAACACTTACCCGAAGCCTTACCCTCACCTGTCCCCTAATCCTAACACGTATGATAACAGTAACCTGTACCATCACACATACGCTCACCCAAAACCTTTGTTGTACCCTCACCCGGACCCTAAGCCATCCCCGTCCACTAACCCTAACCCTAGCCCGAACCCTAACTCTTACCCGAAGCCTTACCCTCACCCGTCCCCTAATCCTAACCTGTAGGCTAACACTAGCCCGTGCCCTCACACATACGCTCACCCTAAACCATTGTTGTATACTCACCCGGACCCTAAACCGTCCCCGTCCCCTAATCCTAATTCTAGTCTGAACGCTAACCCTAAGCCTTACCCGAAGCCTTAATCTAATCCGTCCCCTAATCATAACCCATACACTAACACTAAACCATGGCCTCACACGTACGCTCACCCTAAACCGTTGTCGTACGCTCACCCGGACCCTAAATGTCCCAGTACCCTAACCCGAACCCTAGCCCGAACCCTAACCCTAACCCTTACCCGAAGCCTTACCGTCCCAGTCCCCTAATCCTAATTCGTACACTAACACTGACTCGTGCCCTCAAAAGTAAGCTCAACCTAAACCGTTGTCGTACCCTCACCAGGACCCTTAACCGTCCCCGTTCCCT
Organism: Lagenorhynchus albirostris; assembly: GCF_949774975.1. Taxonomy (NCBI): domain Eukaryota; kingdom Metazoa; phylum Chordata; class Mammalia; order Artiodactyla; family Delphinidae; genus Lagenorhynchus; species Lagenorhynchus albirostris. Next base: position 16,989,984 of record NC_083110.1, on the reverse strand, counting down.
AACCCTAACCCTAATCCGAACCCTAACCCTAACACTTACCCAAAGCCTTACCCTCATCCGTCCCCTAATCCTAACCCGTACGCTAACACTAGCCCGTGCCCTCACACGTACACTCACCCTAAACCGTTGTTGTACACTCACGCGGATGCTAAACCATCCCCGTCCCTTAACCCTAACCCTACTCCGAACCCTAACCCTAACCCTTACCCGAAGCCTTAGTCTAACCCATCCCCTAATCCGAACCCGTATGCTAACACTAACCCGTGCCCTCACACGTACGCTCACCCTAAACCGTTGTCGAACCCTCACCCGGACCCTAAATCATCCCCGTCCCCTAACCCTAACCCTAGACTGAACCCTAACCCTTATCCGAAGCCTTACCCTCACCCGTCCCCTAATCCTAACCCGTACGCTAACACGAACTCATACTCAAACACGTACGCTCACCCTAAATCATTGTCGTACCCTCACCCGGACCCTAAACCGTCCCCGTCCCCTAACCCTAACCCTAGCCCGAACCCTAACCCTAACCCTTACCCGAAGCCTTAACCTCACCCGTCTCCTAATCCAAACCCGTACGTTAACACTAACCCGTGCCCTCACACGTACGCTCACCCTAAACCGTACTCGTACCCTCACCCGGACCCTAAACGTCCCCGTCCCCTAACCCTAACCCTAGCCCAAACCCTAACCCGAACCCTTACCCGAAGCCTGACCCTCACCTGTCCCCTAATCCTAACCCGTATGATAACAGTAACCCGTGCCCTCACACATGCGCTCACCCTAAACCTTTGTTGTACCCTCACCCGGACCCTAAACCGTCCCCGTCCCCTAACCCTAACCCTACCCCGAACCCTAACCCTTACCCGAAGCCTTACCCTCACCTGTCCCCTAATCCTAACCCGTACGCTAACACTAACCCGTGCCCTCACACGTAAGCTCACCCTAAACCGTTGTCGTACCCTCACCCGGACCCTAAACCGTCCCCGTCCCCTAACCCTAAACCTAGCCCGAACCCTAACCCTAACCCTTACCCGAAGCCTTACCCATACCTGTCCTCGAATCCTAACCCGTACGCTAACACTAACCCGCGCCCTCACACATACGCTCACCCTAAACCGTTGTCGTACCCTCACCTGGACCCTAAACCGTGCCCGTACCCTAACACTAACCCTAGCCCAAACCCTAACTCTAACCCTTACCCGAAGCCTTACCCTCACCCGTCCCCTAATCCTAACCCGTATGCTAACACTAACCCGTGCCCTCACACGTACGCTCGCCCTAAACCGTTGTCATACCCTCACACGGACCCTAAACCGTCCGCATCCCCTAACCCTAACCCTAGCACGAACCCTAACCCTAACCCTTACCCGAAGCCTTACCCTCACCCGTCCCCTATTCCTAACCCGTACGCTAACACTAACCCATGCCCTCACACGTACGCTCACCCTAAATCGTTGTACCCTCAACCGACCCTAAACTGTCGCCGTCCCCTAACCTTAACCCTAGCCAACGCCCTAACCCTAACCCTTACCCGAAGCCTTACCCTCACCCGTCCCCTAATACTAACCCGTACGCTAACACTAACCCGTGCCCTCACACGTACGTTCACCCTAAACCGTTGTCGTACACTCACCAGAACCCTAAACCGTCCCCGTCCCCTAACCCCAACCGTATTCCGAACCATAACCCTAACCCTTACCCGAAGCCTTAGCCTAGCCAGTCTCCTAATCCTAACCCGTACGCTAACACTAAACCATGGCCTCACACGTACGCTCACCCTAAACCGTTGTCGTACCCTCACCCGGACCCTAAACCGTCCCCATCCCCTAACCCTAACCCTAGCCCGAACCCTAACCCTAACCCTTACCCAAAGCCTTACCTTCACCCGTCCCCTAATTCTAACCCGTACGCTAACATGAACCCGTGCCCTCACTCGTATGCTCACCTTAAACCGTTGTCGTACACTCACCAGAACCCTAAGCCGTCCCCGTCCCCTAACACTAACCCTAGCCCAAACCCTAACCCTAACACTTACCCGAAGCCTTACCCTCACCTGTCCCCTAATCCTAACACGTATGATAACAGTAACCTGTGCCATCACACATACGCTCACCCAAAACCTTTGTTGTACCCTCACCCGGACCCTAAGCCATCCCCGTCCACTAACCCTAACCCTAGCCCGAACCCTAACTCTTACCCGAAGCCTTACCCTCACCCGTCCCCTAATCCTAACCTGTAGGCTAACACTAGCCCGTGCCCTCACACATACGCTCACCCTAAACCATTGTTGTATACTCACCCGGACCCTAAACCGTCCCCGTCCCCTAATCCTAATTCTAGTCTGAACGCTAACCCTAAGCCTTACCCGAAGCCTTAATCTAATCCGTCCCCTAATCATAACCCATACACTAACACTAAACCGTGGCCTCACACGTACGCTCACCCTAAACCGTTGTCGTACGCTCACCCGGACCCTAAATGTCCCAGTACCCTAACCCGAACCCTAGCCCGAACCCTAACCCTAACCCTTACCCGAAGCCTTACCGTCCCAGTCCCCTAATCCTAACTCGTACACTAACACTGACTCGTGCCCTCAAAAGTAAGCTCAACCTAAACCGTTGTCGTACCCTCACCAGGACCCTTAACCGTCCCCGTTCCCTAACCCTAACCCTAATCCGAACCCTAACCCTAACACTTACCCGAAGCCTTACCCTCATCCGTCCCCTAATCCTAACCTGTACGCTAACACTAGCCCGTGCCCTCACACGTACACTCACCCTAAACCGTTGTTGTACACTCACGCGGATGCTAAACCATCCCCGTCCCCTAACCCTAACCCTAACCCTACTCCGAACCCTAACCCTAACCCTTACCCGAAGCCTTAGTCTAACCCATCCCCTAATCCGAACCCGTATGCTAACACTAACCCGTGCCCTCACACGTACGCTCACCCTAAACCGTTGTCGTACCCTCACCCGGACCCTAAATCATTCCCGTCCCCTAACCCTAACCCTAGACCGAACCCTAACCCTTATCCGAAGCCTTACCCTCACCCGTCCCCTAATCCTAACCCGTACGCTAACACGAACTCATACTCAAACACGTACGCTCACCCTAAATCATTGTCGTACCCTCACCCGGACCCTAAACCGTCCCCGTACCCTAACCCTAACCCTAGCCCGAACACTAGCCCTTACCCGAAGCCTTACCCTCACCCGTCCCCTAATCCTAACCCGTACGCTAACACTAACCCATGCCCTCACACGTACGCTCACCCTAAATCGTTGTACCCTCACCCGAAACCTAAACTGTCCCCGTCCCCTAACTCAAATCTAGCCTGAACCCTAACCCTAACCCTTACCCGAAGCCTTACCCTCACCCGTCCCCTAATCCTAACCCGTACGCTAACACTAACCCGTGACCTCACACGTACGTTCACCCTAAATCGTTGTCGTACCCTCACCCGAACCCTAAACCGTCCCCGTCCCCTAACCCTAACCCTAGCCCGAACCCTAACCCTAACCCTTACCCGAAGCCTTAACCTCACCCGTCTCCTAATCCAAACCCGTACGTTAACACTAACCCGTGCCCTCACACGTACGCTCACCCTAAACCGTACTCGTACCCTCACCCGGACCCTAAACGTCCCCGTCCCCTAACCCTAACCCTAGCCCAAACCCTAACCCGAACCCTTACCCGAAGCCTGACCCTCACCTGTCCCCTAATCCTAACCCGTATGATAACAGTAACCCGTGCCCTCACACATGCGCTCACCCTAAACCTTTGTTGTACCCTCACCCGGACCCTAAACCGTCCCCGTCCCCTAACCCTAACCCTACCCCGAACCCTAACCCTTACCCAAAGCCTTACCCTCACCTGTCCCCTAATCCTAACCCGTACGCTAACACTAACCCGTGCCCTCACACGTAAGCTCACCCTAAACCGTTGTCGTACCCTCACCCGGACCCTAAACCATCCCCGTCCCCTAACCCTAAACCTAGCCCGAACCCTAACCCTAACCCTTACCCGAAGCCTTACCCACACCTGTCCTCGAATCCTAACCCGTACGCTAACACTAACCCGCGCCCTCACACATACGCTCACCCTAAACCGTTGTCGTACCCTCACCCGGACCCTAAACCGTGCCCGTACCCTAACACTAACCCTAGCCCAAACCCTAACTCTAACCCTTACCCGAAGCCTTACCCTCACCCGTCCCCTAATCCTAACCCGTATGCTAACACTAACCCGTGCCCTCACACGTACGCTCACCCTAAACCGTTGTCATACCCTCACACGGACCCTAAACCGTCCGCATCCCCTAACCCTAACCCTAGCACGAACCCTAACCCTAACCCTTACCCGAAGCCTTACCCTCACCCGTCCCCTATTCCTAACACGTACGCTAACACTAACCCATGCCCTCACACGTACGCTCACCCTAAATCGTTGTACCCTCAACCGACCCTAAACTGTCGCCGTCCCCTAACCTTAACCCTAGCCAACGCCCTAACCCTAACCCTTACCCGAAGCCTTACCCTCACCCGTCCCCTAATACTAACCCGTACGCTAACACTAACCCGTGCCCTCACACGTACGTTCACCCTAAACCGTTGTCGTACACTCACCAGAACCCTAAACCGTCCCCGTCCCCTAACCCCAACCGTATTCCGAACCATAACCCTAACCCTTACCCGAAGCCTTAGCCTAGCCAGTCTCCTAATCCTAACCCGTACGCTAACACTAAACCATGGCCTCACACGTACGCTCACCCTAAACCGTTGTCGTACCCTCACCCGGACCCTAAACCGTCCCCATCCCCTAACCCTAACCCTAGCCCGAACCCTAACCCTAACCCTTACCCAAAGCCTTACCTTCACCCGTCCCCTAATTCTAACCCGTACGCTAACATGAACCCGTGCCCTCACTCGTATGCTCACCTTAAACCGTTGTCGTACACTCACCAGAACCCTAAGCCGTCCCCGTCCCCTAACACTAACCCTAGCCCAAACCCTAACCCTAACACTTACCCGAAGCCTTACCCTCACCTGTCCCCTAATCCTAACACGTATGATAACAGTAACCTGTGCCATCACACATACGCTCACCCAAAACCTTTGTTGTACCCTCACCCGGACCCTAAGCCATCCCCGTCCACTAACCCTAACCCTAGCCCGAACCCTAACTCTTACCCGAAGCCTTACCCTCACCCGTCCCCTAATCCTAACCTGTAGGCTAACACTAGCCCGTGCCCTCACACATACGCTCACCCTAAACCATTGTTGTATACTCACCCGGACCCTAAACCGTCCCCGTCCCCTAATCCTAATTCTAGTCTGAACGCTAACCCTAAGCCTTACCCGAAGCCTTAATCTAATCCGTCCCCTAATCATAACCCATACACTAACACTAAACCGTGGCCTCACACGTACGCTCACCCTAAACCGTTGTCGTACGCTCACCCGGACCCTAAATGTCCCAGTACCCTAACCCGAACCCTAGCCCGAACCCTAACCCTAACCCTTACCCGAAGCCTTACCGTCCCAGTCCCCTAATCCTAACTCGTACACTAACACTGACTCGTGCCCTCAAAAGTAAGCTCAACCTAAACCGTTGTCGTACCCTCACCAGGACCCTTAACCGTCCCCGTTCCCTAACCCTAACCCTAATCCGAACCCTAACCCTAACACTTACCCGAAGCCTTACCCTCATCCGTCCCCTAATCCTAACCCGTACGCTAACACTAGCCCGTGCCCTCACACGTACACTCACCCTAAACCGTTGTTGTACACTCACGCGGATGCTAAACCATCCCCGTCCCCTAACCCTAACCCTACTCCGAACCCTAACCCTAACCCTTACCCGAAGCCTTAGTCTAACCCATCCCCTAATCCGAACCCGTATGCTAACACTGACCCGTGCCCTCACACGTACGCTCACCCTAAACCGTTGTCGTACCCTCACCCGGACCCTAAATCATCCCCGTCCCCTAACCCTAACCCTAGACCGAACCCTAACCCTTATCCGAAGCCTTACCCTCACCCGTCCCCTAATCCTAACCCATACGCTAACACGAACTCATACTCAAACACGTACGCTCACCCTAAATCATTGTCGTACCCTCACCCGGACCCTAAACCGTCCCCGTACCCTAACCCTAACCCTAGCCCGAACACTAGCCCTTACCCGAAGCCTTACCCTCACCCGTCCCCTAATCCTAACCCGTACGCTAACACTAACCCATGCCCTCACACGTATGCTCACCCTAAATCGTTGTACCCTCACCCGAAACCTAAACTGTCCCCGTCCCCTAACTCAAATCTAGCCTGAACCCTAACCCTAACCCTTACCCGAAGCCTTACCCTCACCCGTCCCCTAATCCTAACCCGTACGCTAACACTAACCCGTGACCTCACACGTACGTTCACCCTAAATCGTTGTCGTACCCTCACCCGAACCCTAAACCGTCCCCGTCCCCTAACCCTAACCCTAGCCCGAACCCTAACCCTAACCCTTACCCGAAGCCTTAACCTCATCCGTCTCCTAATCCAAACCCGTACGTTAACACTAACCCGTGCCCTCACACGTACGCTCACCCTAAACCGTACTCGTACCCTCACCCGGACCCTAAACGTCCCCGTCCCCTAACCCTAACCCTAGCCCAAACCCTAACCCGAACCCTTACCCGAAGCCTGACCCTCACCTGTCCCCTAATCCTAACCCGTATGATAACAGTAACCCGTGCCCTCACACATGCGCTCACCCTAAACCTTTGTTGTACCCTCACCCGGACCCTAAACCGTCCCCGTCCCCTAACCCTAACCCTACCCCGAACCCTAACCCTTACCCGAAGCCTTACCCTCACCTGTCCCCTAATCCTAACCCGTACGCTAACACTAACCCGTGCCCTCACACGTAAGCTCACCCTAAACCGTTGTCGTACCCTCACCCGGACCCTAAACCGTCCCCGTCCCCTAACCCTAAACCTAGCCCGAACCCTAACCCTAACCCTTACCCGAAGCCTTACCCACACCTGTCCTCGAATCCTAACCCGTACGCTAACACTAACCCGCGCCCTCACACATACGCTCACCCTAAACCGTTGTCGTACCCTCACCCGGACCCTAAACCGTGCCCGTACCCTAACACTAACCCTAGCCCAAACCCTAACTCTAACCCTTACCCGAAGCCTTACCCTCACCCGTCCCCTAATCCTAACCCGTATGCTAACACTAACCCGTGCCCTCACACGTACGCTCACCCTAAACCGTTGTCATACCCTCACACGGACCCTAAACCGTCCGCATCCCCTAACCCTAACCCTAGCACGAACCCTAACCCTAACCCTTACCCGAAGCCTTACCCTCACCCGTCCCCTATTCCTAACCCGTACGCTAACACTAACCCATGCCCTCACACGTACGCTCACCCTAAATCGTTGTACCCTCAACCGACCCTAAACTGTCGCCGTCCCCTAACCTTAACCCTAGCCAACGCCCTAACCCTAACCCTTACCCGAAGCCTTACCCTCACCCGTCCCCTAATACTAACCCGTACGCTAACACTAACCCGTGCCCTCACACGTACGTTCACCCTAAACCGTTGTCGTACACTCACCAGAACCCTAAACCGTCCCCATCCCCTAATCCTAACCCTAGCCCGAACCCTAACCCTAACGCTTACCCAAAGCCTTACCTTCACCCATCCCCTAATTCTCACCCGTATGCAAGGACGTACCCGTGCTCTCACTAGTATGCTCACCTTAAACCGTTGTCGTACCCTCACCAGGACCCTAAACCGTCCCCGTCCCCTAACCCTAACCCTAGCCCGAACCCTACCCTAACCCTTACCCGAAGCCTTACCCTTACCCGTCCCCTAATCCTAATCCGTACGCTAACACTAACCTGTGCCCTCACACGTACTCTCGCCCTAAACTGTTGTCGTACCCTCACCCGCACCCTAAACCGTCCCCATCCCCTAACCCTAACCCTAGCCCGAACCCTAACCCTAACCCTTACCCGAAGCCTTAGCCTAACCCGTCTCCTAATCCTAACCCGTACGCTAACACTAAACCGTGGCCTCACACGTACGCTCACCCTAAACCGTTGTCGTACCCTCACACGGACCCTAAACTGTCCCCATCCCCTAACCGTAACCCTAGCCCGAACCCTAACCCTAACCCTTACCCGAAGCCTTACCCTCACCCGTCCCCTAATCCTAAACCATACGCTAACACTAACCCGTGCCCTGATACGTACGCTCACCCTAAACCGTTGTCCTACCCTCACCCGGAACCTACACCGTCCCCGTCCCCTAACCCTAACCCTAGCCCGAAACCTAACCCTTACCCGAAGCCTTACCCTTACCCGTCCCCTAATCCTAATACGTACGCTAACACTAACCCGTGCCCTCACACGTACGCTCACCTTAAACCGTTGTCGTACCCTCACCCGGACCCTAAACCGTCCCCGTCCCCTAACCCTAACCCTAGCCCGAACCCTAACCCTAACCCTTACCCGAAGCCTTACTCTCACCCGTCCCCTATTCCTAACCCGTACGCTAACACTAACCCGTGCCCTCACACGTACGCTCACCCTAAACCGTTGTCGTACCCTTACCCGGACCCAAACCATCACCGTCCCCTAACCATAACCCTAGACCAAACCCTAACCCTAACCCTTACCCGAAGCCTTACCCTCAACCGTCCCCTAATCCTAACCCCTACGCTAACACTAACCCGTGCCCTCACACGTACGTTCACCCTAAACCGTTGTCATACCCTCACCCGGACCCTAAACCGTCCCCGTCCCATACCCTAACCCTAGCCCGAACCCTAACCCTAACCCTTACCCGAAGCATTAACCTCACCAGTCTCCTAATCCAAACCCGTACGCTAACACTAACCCGTGCCCTCACACGTAAGCTCACCCTAAACCGTTGTAATACCCTCACACGGACCCTAAACCGTCCCCATCCCCTAACCCTAACCCTAGCAGGAACCCTAACCCTAACTCTTACCCGAAGCCTTACCCTCACCTGTCCCCTATTCGTAACCCATACGCTAACACAAACCCGTGCCCTCACACGTACGCTCACCGTAAACTGTTGTTGTACACTCACCCGGACCCTAAATCGTCCCCGTCCCCTAACCCTAATCCTAGTCTGAACCCTAACACTAACACTTACCCGAAGCCTTATCCTAACCCGTCCCTTAATCCTAAACCGTACGCTAACACTAACCCGTGCCCTCACACGTACGCTCACCGTAAACCGTTGTCGTACCCTCACCCGGACCCTAAACCGTCCCCGTCCCCTAACCCTAAACCTAGCCCGAACCCTAACCCTAACCCTTACCCGAAGCCTTACCAACACCCGTCCTAGAATCCTAACCCGTACGCTTACACTAACCCGCGCCCTCACACGTACGCTCATCCTAAACCGTTGTCGTACCCTCACCCGGACCCTAAACCGTCCCCGTCCCCTAACCCTAATCCTAGCCCAAACCCTAACCCTAACCCTTACCCGAAGCCTTACCCTCACCCGTCACCTAATCCTAACCCGTATGCTAACACTAACCCGTGCCCTCACACGTACGCTCACCCTAAACCGTTGTCGTACCCTCACCCGGACCCTAAACCGTCCCCGTCCCCTAACCCTAAAACTAGCCCGAAACCTAACCCTAACCCTTACCCGAAGCCTTACACTCACCCGTCCCCTATTGCTAACCCGTACGCTAACACTAACCCGTGCCCTCACACGTACGCTCAGCCTAAAACGTTGTCGTGTCCTCACCGGGACCCTAAACCGTCCCCGTCCCCTAACCCTAACCCTAGACCGAACCCTAACCCTAACCCTTACCCGAAGCCTTACCCACACCCGTCCTCGTATCCTAACCCGTACGCTAACACTAACCCGTGCCCTCACACGTACGCTCACCCTAAACCGTTGTCGTACCCTCACACGGACCCTAAACCGTCCCCATCCCCTAACCCTAACCCTAGCCCGAACCCTAACCAGAACCCTTACCCGAAGCCTTACCCTCACCCGTCCCCTAATCCTAATCCGTACGCTAACACTAACCTGTGCCCTCACATGTATGCTCACGCTAAACCGTTGTCGTACCCTTACCCGGACCCAAACCGTCACCGTCCCCTAACCCTAACCCTAGCCCAAACCCTAACCCTAACCCATACCCGAAGCCTTACCCTCAACCTTCCCCTAATCCTAACCCCTACGCTAATACTAACCCGTGCCCTCACACGTACGTTCACCCTAAACCGTTGTCATACCCTCACCCGGACCCTAAACCGTCCCCGTCCCCTAACCCTAACCCTCGCCCGAACCCTCACCCTAACCCTTACCCGAAGCCTTAACCTCACCCGTCTCCTAATCCAAACCCGTACGCTAACACTAACCCGTGCCCTCTAACGTACGCTCACCCTAAACCGTAGTCGTACCCTCACCCGGACCCTAAACGTCCCCATCCCCTAAACCTAACCCTAGCCCAAACCCAAAACCTAACCCTTACCCGAAGCCTTACCCACACCCGTCCCCTAATCCTAACCCGTACGCTAACACTAACCCGTGTCCTCACACATACACTCACCCTAAAACTTTGTCGTACCCTCACCCGGACCCTAAACCGTCCCCATGCCCTAACACTAACCCTAGCCCGAACCCTAACCCTAACCCTTACCCGAAGCCTTACCCTTACCCGTCCCCTAATCCTAATCCGTACGCTAACACTAAACTGTGCCCTCACACGTACGCTCACCCTAAACCGTTGTCGTACCCTCACCCGGACCCTAAACCGTCCCCATGCCCTAACACTAACCCTAGCCCGAACCCTAACCCTAACCCTTACCCGAAGCCTTACCTTCACCCATCCCCTAATTCTAACCCGTATGCAAGGACGAACCCGTGCTCTCACTAGTATGCTCACCTTAACCCGTTGTCGCACACTCACCAGGACCCTAAACCGTCCCCGTCCCCTATCCCTAACCCGAACCCTAACCCTTACCCGAAGCCTTACACTCACCCGTCCCCTAATCCTAACCCGTATGCTAACACTAACCCGTGCCCTCACACGTACACTCACCCTAAACCGTTTTCATACACTCACACGAAGCCTAAACCGTCCCCATCCCCTAACCCTAACCCTAGCACGAACCCTAACCCTAACTCTTACCCGAAGCCTTACCCTCACCCGTCCCCTATTCCTAACCCGTACGCTAACACTAACCCGTGCCCTCACACGTACGCTCACCCTAAACCGTTATTGTACACTCACCCGGACCCTAAATCGTCCCCGTCCCCTAACCCTAATCCTAGTCTGAACTCTAACACTAACCCTTACCCGAAGCATTACCCACACCCGTCCTCAAATCCTAACCCGTACGCTAACACTAACCCGCGCCCTCACACGTACGCTCACCCTAAACCGTTGTCGTACCCTCACCTGGACCCTAAACCGTCCCCGTCCCCTAACCCTAACCCTAGCCCAAACCCTAACCCTAACCCTTACCCGAAGACTTACCCTCACCCGTCCCCTAATCCTAACCCGTATGCTAACACTAACCTGTGCCTTCACACGTACACTCACCCTAAACCGTTGTCGTACCCTCACCCGGACCCTAAACCATCCCCGTCCCCTAACCCTAACCCTAGCCCGAACCCTAACCCTAACCCTTACCAAAGCCTTACCCTCACCTGTCCAATCCTAACGCGTATGATAACAGTAACCCGTGCCCTCACACATACGCTCACCCTAAACCTTTGTTGTACCCTCACCCGGACCCTAAGCGAACCCGACCACTAACCCTAACCCTAGCCCGAACCCTAACTCTTCCCCGAAGCCTTACCCTCACCCGTCCCCTAATCCTAACCCATACATTAACACTAACCCGTGCCCTCACACGTACGCTCACCCTAAACCGTTGTCGTACCCTCACCCGGACCCTAAACGTCCCCGTACCCTAACCCTAACCCTAGCCCGAACACTAACCCTAACCCTTACCCGAAGCCTTAGCCTAACCCGTCTCCTAATCCTAACCCGTACGCTAACACTAAACCGTGGCCTCACACGTACGCTCACCCTAAACCGTTGTCGTACCCTCACACGGACCCTAAACTGTCCCCATCCCCTAACCGTAACCCTAGCCCGAACCCTAACCCTAACCCTTACCCGAAGCCTTACCTACACCCATCCCCTAATTCTAACCCGTATGCAAGGACGAACCCGTGCTCTCACTAGTATGCTCACCTTAAACCGTTGTCATACACTCACCAGGACCCTAAACCGTCCCCGTCCCCTAACCCTAACCCTAGCCCAAAACCTAACCCTTACCCGAAGCCTTACCCTCACCCGTCCCCTAATCCTAAACCATACGCTAACACTAACCCGTGCCCTGATACGTACGCTCACCCTAAACCGTTGTCCTACCCTCACCCGGAACCTACACCGTCCCCGTCCCCTAACCCTAACCCTAGCCCGAAACCTAACCCTTACCCGAAGCCTTACCCTTACCCGTCCCCTAATCCTAATACGTACGCTAACACTAACCCGTGCCCTCACACGTATGCTCACCTTAAACCGTTGTCGTACCCTCACCCGGACCCTAAACCGTCCCCGTCCCCTAACCCTAACCCTAGCCCGAACCCTAACCCTAACCCTTACCCGAAGCCTTACTCTCACCCGTCCCCTATTCCTAACCCGTACGCTAACACTAACCCGTGCCCTCACACGTACGCTCACCCTAAACCGTTGTCGTACCCTTACCCGGACCCAAACCATCACCGTCCCCTAACCATAACCCTAGACCAAACCCTAACCCTAACCCTTACCCGAAGCCTTACCCTCAACCGTCCCCTAATCCTAACCCCTACGCTAACACTAACCCGTGCCCTCACACGTACGTTCACCCTAAACCGTTGTCATACCCTCACCCGGACCCTAAACCGTCCCCGTCCCATACCCTAACCCTAGCCCGAACCCTAACCCTAACCCTACCCAAAGCATTAACCTCACCAGTCTCCTAATCCAAACCCGTACGCTAACACTAAACCGTGCCCTCACACGTAAGCTCACCCTAAACCGTTGTAATACCCTCACACGGACCCTAAACCGTCCCCATCCCCTAACCCTAACCCTAGCAGGAACCCTAACCCTAACTCTTACCCGAAGCCTTACCCTCACCTGTCCCCTATTCGTAACCCATACGCTAACACAAACCCGTGCCCTCACACGTACGCTCACCGTAAACTGTTGTTGTACACTCACCCGGACCCTAAATCGTCCCCGTCCCCTAACCCTAATCCTAGTCTGAACCCTAACACTAACACTTACCCGAAGCCTTATCCTAACCCGTCCCTTAATCCTAAACCGTACGCTAACACTAACCCGTGCCCTCACACGTACGCTCACCGTAAACCGTTGTCGTACCCTCACCCGGACCCTAAACCGTCCCCGTCCCCTAACCCTAAACCTAGCCCGAACCCTAACCCTAACCCTTACCCGAAGCCTTACCAACACCCGTCCTAGAATCCTAACCCGTACGCTTACACTAACCCGCGCCCTCACACGTACGCTCATCCTAAACCGTTGTCGTACCCTCACCCGGACCCTAAACCGTCCCCGTCCCCTAACCCTAATCCTAGCCCAAACCCTAACCCTAACCCTTACCCGAAGCCTTACCCTCACCCGTCACCTAATCCTAACCCGTATGCTAACACTAACCCGTGCCCTCACACGTACGCTCACCCTAAACCGTTGTCGTACCCTCACCCGGACCCTAAACCGTCCCCGTCCCCTAACCCTAAAACTAGCCCGAAACCTAACCCTAACCCTTACCCGAAGCCTTACACTCACCCGTCCCCTATTGCTAACCCGTACGCTAACACTAACCCGTGCCCTCACACGTACGCTCAGCCTAAAACGTTGTCGTGTCCTCACCGGGACCCTAAACCGTCCCCGTCCCCTAACCCTAACCCTAGACCGAACCCTAACCCTAACCCTTACCCGAAGCCTTACCCACACCCGTCCTCGTATCCTAACCCGTACGCTAACACTAACCCGTGCCCTCACACGTACGCTCACCCTAAACCGTTGTCGTACCCTCACACGGACCCTAAACCGTCCCCATCCCCTAACCCTAACCCTAGCCCGAACCCTAACCAGAACCCTTACCCGAAGCCTTACCCTCACCCGTCCCCTAATCCTAATCCGTACGCTAACACTAACCTGTGCCCTCACATGTATGCTCACGCTAAACCGTTGTCGTACCCTTACCCGGACCCAAACCGTCACCGTCCCCTAACCCTAACCCTAGCCCAAACCCTAACCCTAACCCATACCCGAAGCCTTACCCTCAACCTTCCCCTAATCCTAACCCCTACGCTAATACTAACCCGTGCCCTCACACGTACGTTCACCCTAAACCGTTGTCATACCCTCACCCGGACCCTAAACCGTCCCCGTCCCCTAACCCTAACCCTCGCCCGAACCCTCACCCTAACCCTTACCCGAAGCCTTAACCTCACCCGTCTCCTAATCCAAACCCGTACGCTAACACTAACCCGTGCCCTCTAACGTACGCTCACCCTAAACCGTAGTCGTACCCTCACCCGGACCCTAAACGTCCCCATCCCCTAAACCTAACCCTAGCCCAAACCCAAAACCTAACCCTTACCCGAAGCCTTACCCACACCCGTCCCCTAATCCTAACCCGTACGCTAACACTAACCCGTGTCCTCACACATACACTCACCCTAAAACTTTGTCGTACCCTCACCCGGACCCTAAACCGTCCCCATGCCCTAACACTAACCCTAGCCCGAACCCTAACCCTAACCCTTACCCGAAGCCTTACCCTTACCCGTCCCCTAATCCTAATCCGTACGCTAACACTAAACTGTGCCCTCACACGTACGCTCACCCTAAACCGTTGTCGTACCCTCACCCGGACCCTAAACCGTCCCCATGCCCTAACACTAACCCTAGCCCGAACCCTAACCCTAACCCTTACCCGAAGCCTTACCTTCACCCATCCCCTAATTCTAACCCGTATGCAAGGACGAACCCGTGCTCTCACTAGTATGCTCACCTTAACCCGTTGTCGCACACTCACCAGGACCCTAAACCGTCCCCGTCCCCTATCCCTAACCCGAACCCTAACCCTTACCCGAAGCCTTACACTCACCCGTCCCCTAATCCTAACCCATACGCTAAAACTAACCCGCGCCCTGATACGTACGCTCACCCTAAACCGTTGTCCTACCCTCACCCGGACCCTAAACCGTCCCCGTCCCCTAACCCTAACCCTAGCCCGAAACCTAACCCTTACCCGAAGCCTTACCCTCACCTGTCCCCTAATCCTAATCCGTACGCTAACACAAACCCGTGCCCTCACACGTACGCTCACCTTAAACCGTTGTCGTACCCTCACCCGGACCCGAAACCGTCCCCGTCCCCTAACCCTAACACTAACCCGAGCCCTAACCCTAAATCTTACCCGAAGCCTTACCCTCACCCGTCCCCTAATCCTAACCTGTGCGCTAACACTAGCCCATGCCCTCACACGTACGCTCAACATAAACGGTTGTTGTACACTCACCCGGACCCTAAACCGTCCCCGTCCCCTAACCCTAATCCTAGTCTGAACCCTAACACTAACACTTACCCGAAGCCTTATCCTAACCCGTCCCCTAATCCTAACCCGTACTCTAACACTAACCCATGCCCTCACACGTACGCTCACCCTAAACCGTTGTCGTACCCTCACCCGGACCCTAAACCGTCCCCATCCCCTAACCCTAACCCTAGCCCGAACCCTAAACCTAACCCTTACCCGAAACCTTACCCACACCCATCCTCGTATCCTAACCCGTACGCTAACAAGAATCCGCGCCCTCACACGTACGCTCACCCTAAACCGTTGTCATACCCTCACCCGGACCCTAAACCGTCCCCGTCCACTAACCCTAACCCTAGCCCAAACCCTAACCCTAACCCTTACCCGAAGCCTTACCCTCACCCATCCCCTAATCCTAACCCGTATGCTAACACTAGCCCGTGCCCTCACACGTAGGCTCACCCTAAACCGTTGTCGTACCCTCACCCGGACCCTAAAAC
Source organism: Lagenorhynchus albirostris (assembly GCF_949774975.1). Classification (NCBI taxonomy): domain Eukaryota; kingdom Metazoa; phylum Chordata; class Mammalia; order Artiodactyla; family Delphinidae; genus Lagenorhynchus; species Lagenorhynchus albirostris. Next base: position 16,973,852 of record NC_083110.1, on the reverse strand, counting down.
ATCCCCATCCCCTAACCCTAACCCTAGCCAGAACCTTAACCCTAACCCTTACCCGAAGCCTTACCCTCACCCGTCCCCTAATCCTAACCCGTACTCTAACACTAACCCATGCTCTCACACTTATGCTCACCGTAAATCATTGTCGTACCCTCACCCGGACCCTAAACCGTCCCCGTACCCAAACCCTAACCCTAGCCCGAACCCTAACCCTTACCCGAAGCCTTACCCTCACCCGTCCCCTAATCCTAACCCGTACGCTAACACTAACCCATGCCCTCACACGTACGCTCACCCTAAATCGTTGTACCCTCAACCGACCCTAAACTGTCGCCGTCCCCTAACCCTAACCCTAACCCTAGCCAAAACCCTAACCCTAACCCTTACCCGATGCCTTACCCTCACCCGTCCCCTAATCCTAACCCGTACGCTAACACTAACCCGTGCCCTCACACGTACGTTCACCCTAAACCTTTGTCGTACACTCACCAGAACCCTAAACCGTCCCCGTCCCCTAACCCCAACCGTAGTCCGAACCGTAACCCTAACCCTTACCCGAAGCATTAGCCTAGCCCGTCTCCTAATCCTAACCCGTACGCTAACACTAAACCATGGCCTCACACGTACGCTCACCCTAAACCGTTGTCGTACCCTCACACGGACCCTAAACCGTCCCCATCCCCTAACCCTAACCCTAGCCCGAACCCTAACCCTAACCCTTACCCAAAGCCTTACCTTCACCCGTCCCCTAATTCTAACCCGTATGCTAACATGAACCCGTGCTCTCACTCGTATGCTCACCTTAAACCGTTGTCGTACACTCATCAGAACCCTAAACCGTCCCCGTCCCCTAACACTAACCCTAGCCCAAACCCTAAACCTAACACTTACCCGAAGCCTTACCCTCACCTGTCCCGTAATCCTAACGCGTATGATAACAGTAACCTGTGCCATCACACATACGCTCACCCAAAACCTTTGTTGTACCCTCACCCGGACCCTAAGCCATCCCCGTCCACTAACCCTAACCCTAGCCCGAACCCTAACTCTTACCCGAAGCCTTACCCTCACCCGTCCCCTAATCCTAACCTGTAGGCTAACACTAGCCCGTGCCCTCACACATACGCTCACCCTAAACCATTGTTGTACACTCACCCGGACCCTACACCGTCCCCGTCCCCTAATCCTAATTCTAGTCTGAACGCTAAACCTAAGCCTTACCCGAAGCCTTAATCTAATCCGTCCCCTAATCCTAACCCATACACTAACACTAAACCGTGGCCTCACACGTACGCTCACCCTAAACCGTTGTCGTACGCTCACCCGAACCCTAAATGTCCCCGTACCCTAACCCGAACCCTAGCCCGAACCCTAACCCTAACCCTTACCCGAAGCCTTACCGTCCCCGTCCCCTAATCCTAACTCGTACACTAACACTGACCCGTGCCCTCAAAAGTAAGCTCAACCTAAACCGTTGTCGTACCCTCACCAGAACCCTAAACCGTCCCCGTTCCCTAACCCTAACCCTAATCCGAACCCTAACCCTAACACTTACCCGAAGCCTTACCCTCATCCGTCCCCTAATCCTAACCTGTACGCTAACACTAGCCCGTGCCCTCACACGTACACTCACCCTAAACCGTTGTTGTACACTCACGCGGATGCTACACCATCCCTGTCCCCTAACCCTAACCCTACTCCGAACCCTAACCCTAACCCTTACCCGAAGCCTTAGTCTAACCCATCCCCTAATCCTAACCCGTATGCTAACACTAACACGTGCCCTCACACGTACGCTCACACTAAACCGTTGTCGTACCCTCACCCGGACCCTAAATCGTCCCCGTCCCCTAACCCTAACCCTAGACCGAACCCTAACCCTTATCCGAAGCCTTACCCTCACCCGTCCCCTAATCCTAACCCGTACGCTAACACTAACTCATGCTCAAACACGTACGCTCACCCTAAATCATTGTCGTACCCTCACCCGGACCCTAAACCGTCCCCGTACCCTAACCCTAACCCTAGCCCGAACACTAACCCTTACCCGAAGCCTTACCTTCACCCGTCCCCTAATCCTAACCCGTACGCTAACACTAACCCATGCCCTCACACGTACGCTCACCCTAAATCGTTGTACCCTCACCCGGAACCTAAACTGTCCCCGTCCCCTAACTCTAACCCTAGCCCGAACCCTAACCCTAACCCTTACCCGAAGCCTTACCCTCACCCGTCCCCTTATCCTAACCCGTACGCTAACACTAACCCGTGACCTCACACATACGTTCACCCTAAATCGTTGTCGTACCCTCACCCGAACCCTAAACCGTCCCCGTCCCCTAACCCTAACCCTTACCCGAAGCCTTAACCTCACCCGTCACCTAATCCAAACCCGTACGTTAACACTAACTCGTGACCTCACATGTACGCTCATCCTAAACCGTAGTCGTACCCTCACCCGGACCCTAAACGTCCCCGTTTCCTAACCCTAACGCTAGCCCAAACCCTAACCCGAACCCTTACCCGAAGCCTTACCCTCACCTGTCCCCTAATCCTAACCCGTATGATAACAGTAACCCGTGCTCTCACACATGCGCTCACCCTAAACCTTTGTTGTACCCTCACCCGGACCCTAAACCGTCCCCGTCCCCTAACCCTAACCCTAGCCCGAACCCTAACTCTTACCCGAAGCCTTACCCTCATCTGTCCCCTAATCCTAACCCGTACGCTAACACTAACCCGTGCCCTCACACGTAAGCTCACCCTAAACCGTTGTCGTACACTCACCCGGACCCTAAACCGTCCCCGTCCCCTAACTCTAACCCTAGCCCGAACCCTAACCCTAACCCTTACCCGAAGCCTTACCCACACCTGTCCTCGAATCCTAACCCGTACGCTAACAAGAATCCGCGCCCTCACACGTACGCTCACCCTAAACCTTTGTCGTACCCTCAACCGGACCCTAAACCGTGCCCGTACCCTAACCCAAACCCTAGCCCAAACCCTAACTCTAACCCTTACCCGAAGTCTTACCCTCACCCGTCCCCTAATCCTAACCCGTATGCTAACACTAACCCGTGCCCTCACACGTACGCTCACCCTAAACCGTTGTCATACCCTCACACGGACCCTAAACCGTCCGCATCCCCTAACCCTAACCCTAGCACGAACCCTAACCCTAACCCTTACCCGAAGCCTTACCCTCACCCTTCCCCTATTCCTAACCCGTACGCTAACACTAACCCGTGCCCTCACATGTACACTCACCCTAAACCGTTGTCGTACCCTCTCCCAGACCCGAAACCGTCCCCGTCCCCTAACCCTAACCCTAGCCCGAACCCTAACCCTAACCCTTACCCGAAGCCTTACCCACACCCGTCCTCGAATCCTAACCCGTATGCTAACACTAACCCGCGCCCTCACACGTACGCTCACCCTAAACCTTTGTCGTACCCTCACCCAGACCCTAAACCGTCCCCCTCCCCTACCCTAACCCTAGCCCAAACCCTAACCCTAACCCTTACCAGAAGCCTTGCCCTCACCCGTCCGCTAATCGTAACCCGTATGCTAAGACTAACCCGTGCCCTCACACGTACGCTCACCCTAAACCGTTGTAATACCCTCACACGGACCCTAAACCGTCCCCATCCCCTAACCCTAACCCTAGCAGGAACCCTAACCCTAACTCTTACCCGAAGCCTTACCCTCACCCGTCCCCTATTCGTAACCCATACGCTAACACTAACCCGTGCCCTCACACGTACGCTCACCGTAAACTGTTGTTGTACACTCACCCGGACCCTAAATCGTCCCCGTCCCCTAACCCTAATATTAGTCTGAACCCTAACACTAACACTTACCCGAAGCCTTATCCTAAACCGTCCCGTAATCCTAACCCGTACGCTAACACTAACCCGTGCTCTCACACGTACGCTCACCCTAAACCGTTGTCGTACACTCACCCGGACCCTAAACCGTCCCTGTCCCCTAACCCTAAACCTAGCCCCAACCCTAACCCTAACACTTACCCTAAGCCTTACCCTCACCTGTCCCCTAATCCTAACGCGTATGATAACAGTAACCCGTGCCTTCACACATACGCTCACCCTAAACCTTTGTTGTACCCTCACCCGGACCCTAAGCGAACCCGACCACTAACCCTAACCCTAGCCTGAACCCTAACTCTTCCCCGAAGCCTTACCCTCACCCGTCCCCTAATCCTAACCCATACATTAACACTAACCCGTGCCCTCACACGTACGCTCACCCTAAACCGTTGTCGTTCCCTCACCCGGACCCTAAATGTCCCCGTACCCTAACCCTAACCCTAGCCCGAACACTAACCCTAACCCTTACCCGAATCCTTACCCTCACCCGTCCCCTAATCCTAATCCGTACGCTAACTCTAACCCGTGCCCTCACACGTATGCTCACCCTAAACCGTTGTCGTACCCTCACCCGGACCCAAACTGTCACCGTCCCCTAACCCTAACCCTAGCCCAAACCCTAACCCTTATCCGAAGCCTTACCCTCACCCGTCCCCTAATCCTAACCCGTACGCTAACACTAACCCGTGCCCTGATACGTACGTTCACCCTAAGCCGTTGTCCTACCCTCACCCGGACCCTAAACCGTCCCCATCCCCTAACCCTAACCCTAGCCCGAAACCTAACCCTTACCCGAAGCCTTACCTACACCCGTCCCCTAATCCTAATCCATACGCTAACATTAACCCGTGCCCTCACACGTACGCTCACCCTAAACCGTTGTCGTACCCTCACCAGGACCCTAAACCGTCCCCGTCCCCTAACCCTAACCCTAGCCCGAACCCTAACCCTAACCCTTACCCGAAGCCTTACCCTAACCCGTCCCCTAATCCTAATCCGTACGCTAACACTAACCTGTGCCCTCACACGTACTCTCGCCCTAAACTGTTGTCGTACCCTCACCCGCACCCTAAACCGTCCCCATCCCCTAACCCTAACCCTAGCCCGAACCCTAACCCTAACCCTTACCCGAAGCAATACATTCACCCATTCTCTAATTCTAACCCGTGTGCAAGGACGTACCCGTGCTCTCACTAGTATGCTCACCTTAAACCGTTGTCGTACACTCACCAGGACCCTAAACCGTCCCCGTCCCCTAACCCCAACCCTAGTCCGAACCGTAACCCTAACCCTTACCCGAAGCCTTAGCCTAACCCGTCTCCTAATCCTATCCCGTACGCTAACACTAAACCGTGGCCTCACACGTACGCTCACCCTAAACCGTTGTCGTACCCTCACCCGGACATTAAACCGTCCCCGTCCCCTAACCCTAACCCTAGCCCAAACCCTAACCCTAACCCTTACCCGAAGCCTTACCCTCACCCGTCCCCTATTCCTAACCCGTACGCTAACACTAACCCGTGCCCTCACACATACGCTCACCCTAAACAGTTGTCGTACCCTCACCCAGACCCGAAACCGTCCCCGTCCACTAACCCTAACCCTAACCCAAACCCAAAACCTAACCCTTACCCGAAGCCTTACCCACACCCGTCCCCTAATCCTAACCCGTACGCTAACACTAACCCATGCCCTCACAAGTACGCTCACCGTAAAACGTTGTACCCTCACCCGGACTCTACACTGTCCCCGTCCCCTAACCCTAAACCTAGACCGAACCCTAACCCTAACCCTTACCCGAAGCCTTACCCTCACCCGTCCCCTAATCCTAACCCATACACTAACACTAAACCGTGCCCTTACACGTACGTTCACCTAAACCGTTGTCGTACCCTCACCCGGACCTTAAACCGTCCCTGTCCCCTAACCCTAGCCCGAACCCTAACCCTTACCCAAAGCCTTACCTTCACCCGTCCCCTAATCCTAAACCGTACGCTAACATGAACCCGTGCCCTCACTCGTATGCTCACCTTAAACCGTAGTCGTACCCTCAACCGGACCCTAAACCGTCCCCGTCCCCTAACCCTAACCCTAGCCCAAACCCTTACCCGAAGCCTTACCCTCACCCTTCCCCTAATCCTAACGCATATGCTAACACTAACCCGTGCCTTCACACGTACGCTCACCCTAAACCGTTGTCGTACCCTCACCCGGACCCAAAACCGTCCCCGTCCCCTAACCCAAACCTAGCCAAAACCCTAACCCTAACCCTTACCCGAAGCCTTACCCTCACCCGTCCCCTAATCCTAATCCGTACGCTAACACTAACCCATGCCCTCACACGTACGTTCACCCTAAACCGTTGTCGTACCCTCACCCGGACCCTAAACCATCCCCATCCACTAACCCTAACCCTAGCCCGAACCCTAACCCTAACACTTACCCAAAGCCTTACCTTCAACCGTCCCCTAATCCAAAACCGTACGCTAACTTGAACCCGTGCCCTCACTCGTATGCTCACCTTAAACTGTTGTCGTACACTCACCAGAACCCTAAACCGTCCCCGTCCCGTAACCCTAACCCTAGTCCAAACCCTAACCCTAACACTTACCAGAAGCGTTACCCTCACCTGTCCCCTAATCCTAACCCGTATGATAACAGTAACCCGTGCCCTCACACATACGCTCACTCTAAACGTTTGTTGTACCTCACCGGGACCCTAAACCGTCCCCGTCCCCTATCCCTAACCCTAGCCCGAACCCTAACACTTACCCGAAGCCTTACCCTCACCCGTCCCCTAATCCTAAACCGTACGCTAACACTAACCCGTGCCCTCACACGTACGCTCACCCTAAACCTTTGTCGTACCCTCACCCGGACCCTAAACCGTCCCCGTCCCCTAACCCTAACCCTAGCCCGAACCCTAACCCTTACCCGAAGCCTTACACTCACCCGTCCCCTAATCCTAACCCATACGCTAACACTAATCCGTGCCCTCACACGTACGCTCACCCTAAACCGTTGTCGTACCCTCACCCGGACCCTAAACCGTCCCCGTCCCCTAACCCTAACCCTAGCCCGAACCCTAACCCTAACCCTTACCCGAAGCCTTACCCACACCTGTCCTCGAATCCTAACCCGTACGCTAACACTAACCCGTGCCCTCACATGAACACTCACCCTAAACCGTTGACGTACCCTCATCCAGACCCGAAATCGTCCCCGTGCCCTAACCCTAACCCTAGCCCAAACCCAAAACCTAACCCTTACACGAAGCCTTACCCACACCCGTCCCCTAATCCTAACACATATGCTAACACTAACCCGTGTCCTCACACATACGCTCACCCTAAACCTTTGACGTACCCTCACCCGGACCCTAAACCGTCCGCATGCCCTAACCCTAACCGTAGCCCGAACGCTAACACTTACCCGAAGCCTTAACCTTAACCGTCCCCTAATCCTAATCCGTACGCTAACACTAACCTGTGCCCTCACACGTACGCTCACCCTAAACCGTTGTCGTACCCTCAACCGGACCCTAAACCGTCCCCGTCCCCTAACCCTAACCCTAGCCCGAATCCTAACCCTAACCCTTACTCGAAGCCTTACCTTCACCCATCACCTAATTCTAACCCGTATGCAAGGACGAACCCGTGCTCTCACTAGTATGCTCACCCTAAACCGTTGTCGTACCCTCACCCGGACCCTAAACCGTCCCCGTCCCCTAACCCTAACCCTAGCCCGAACCCTAACCCTAACCCTTACCCAAAGCCTTACCTTCACCCGTCCCCTAATTCTAACCCGTACGCTAACATGAACCCGTGCCCTCACTCGTATGCTCACCTTAAACCGTTGTCGTACACTCACCAGAACCCTAAACCGTCCCCTAATCCTAACCCTAGCCCAAACCCTAACCCTAACACTTACCCGTAGCCTTACCCTCACCTGTCCCCTAATCCTAACGCGTATGATAACAGTAACCTGTGCCATCACACCTACGCTCTCCCAAAACCTTTGTTGTACACTCACCCGGACCCTAAGCCATCCCCGTCCACTAACCCTAACCCTAGCCCGAACCCTAACTCTTACCCGAAGCCTCACCATCACCCGTCCCCTAATCCTAACCCGTACGCTAACACTAACCCGTGCCCTCACACGTACGCTCACCCTAAACCGTTGTCGTACCCTCACCCGGACATTAAACCGTACCCGTCCCCTAACCCTAACCCTAGCCCGAACCGTAACCCTAACCCTTACCCGAAGCCTTACCCTCACCCATCCCCTAATCCTAATCCTTACGCTAACACTAACCCATGCACTCACACGTACGTTCACCTAAACCGTTGTCGTACCCTCACCCGGACCCTAAGCCATCCCCGTCCACTAACCCTAACCCTAGCCCGAACCCTAACCCTTACGCGAAGCCTTACACTCACCCGTCCCCTATTCCTAACCCGTACGCTAACACTAACCCGTGCCCTCAGATGTACACTCACCCTAAACCGTTGACGTACCCTCACCCAGACCCGAAACCGTCCCCGTGCCCTAACCCTAACCCTAGCCCAAACCCTAACCCTAACACTTACCCGAAGCCTTACCCTCACCTGTCACGTAATCCTAACCCGTATGATAACAGTAACCCGTACCCTCACACATACGCTCAACCTAAACCTTTGTTGTACCCTCACCCGGACCCTAAACCGTCCTCGTCCCCTAACCCGAACCCTAGCCCGAACCCTAACCCTTACCCGAAGCCTTACCCTCACCCGTCCCCTAATCCTAACCCGTATGCTAACACTAACCCGTGCCCTCACACGTACGCTCACCCTAAACCGTTGTCGTACCCTCACCCGGACCCTAAACCGTCCCCTAACCCTAACCCTAACCCTAGCCCGAACCCTAACACTAACCCTTACCCGAAGCCTTACCCACACCCGTCCTCGTATCCTAACCCGTACGCTAACACTCACCCGCGCCCTCACACGTACGCTCACCCTAAACCGTTGTCGTACCCTCACCCGGACCCTAAACCGTCCCTGTCCCCTAAACCTAATCCTAGTCTGAACCCTAACACTAACACTTACCCGAAGCCTTATCCTAACCCGTCCCCTAATCCTAACCCGTACGCTATCACTAAACCTTGGCCTCACAAGTACGCTCACCCTAAACCGTTGTCGTACCCTCACCCGGACCCTAAACGTCCCCGTTCCTTACCATAACCCTGGCCCGAACCCTAACACTAACCCTTACCCGAAGCCTTACCCTCAGCCGTCCCCTAATCCTAACCAGTATGCTAACACTAACCCGTGCCCTCACACGTACGCTCACCCTAAACCGTTGTCGTACCCTCACCCGGACTCTAAACCGTCCCCGTCCCCTAACCCTTACCCTAGCCCGAACTCTAACCCTTAACCGAAGCCTTTCCCACACCCGTCGTCGTATCCTAACCCGTACGCTAAAAGTAGCCCGCGCCCTCACACGTACGCTCACCCTAAACCGTTGTCGTGCCCTCACCCGGACCCTAAACCGTCCCCGTCCCCTAACCCTTACCCTAGCCCAAACCCTAACCCTAACCCCTACCCGAAGCCTTACCCTCACCCGTCCCCTAATCCTAACCCGTATGCTAACACTAACCCGTGCCCTCACACGTACGCTCACCGTAAACCGTTGTCGTACCCTCACCCGGACCCTAAACCGTCCCCGTCCCCTGACCCTAACCCTAACCCGAGCCCTAACCCTAAACCTTACCCGAAGCCTTACCCTCACCCATCCCCTAATCATAACCTGTGCGCTAACACTAGCCCGTGCCCTCACACGTACGCTCACCCTAAACTGTTGTTGTACACTCACCCGGACCCTAAACCACTCACCCGGACCCTAAACCGTCCCCGTCCCCTAACCCTAATCCTAGTCTGAACCCTAACACTAACACTTACCCGAAGCCTTATCCTAATCCGTCCCCTAATCCTAACCCGTACGCTATCACTAAACCTTGGCCTCACACGTACGCTCACCCTAAACCGTTGTCGTACCCTCACCCGGACCCTAAACGTTCCCGTCCCCTTACCATAACCCTAGCCCGAACCCTAACCCTAACCCTTACCCAAAGCCTTACCCACACCCGTCCTCGAATCCTAACCCGTACGCTAACACGAACCCGTACCCTCACTCGTATACTCACCATAAACCGTTGTCGTACACTCACCAGAACCCTAAACCGTCCCCATCCCCTAACCCTAACCTTAGCCCAAACCCTAACCCTAACACTTACACGAAGCCTTACCCTCACCTGTCCCCTAATCCTAACCCGTATGATAACAGTAACCCGTGCCCTCACACATACGCTCACCCCAAACCTATGTTGTACGCTCACCCGGACCCTAAACCGTCCCCGTCCCCGTCCCCTAACCCTAGCCCGAACCCTAACCCTTACCCGAAGCCTTACCCTCACCCGTCCCCTAATCCTAACCCGTACGCTAACACTAACCCATGCCCTCACACGTACGCTCACCCTAAACCGTTGTCGTACCCTCACCCGCACCCTACACCGTCCCCGTCCCCTAACCCTAACCCTACCCCGAACCATAACCCTAACCCTTACCTGAAGCCTTACCCACACCCGTCCTCGAATCCTAACCCGTACGCTAACACTAACCCGCCCCCTCACACGTACGCTAACCCTAAACCGTTGTCGTACCCTCACGCGGACCCTAAACCGTCCCCGTCCTCTAACCCTAACCGTAGTCCGAACCCTAACCCTAACCCTTACCCGAAGCCTTAACCTCACCCGTCTTCTAATCCAAACCCGTACGCTAACACTAACCCGTGCCCTCACACGTACGCTCACCCTAAACCGTTGTCGTACCCACACCCGGACCCTAAACGTCCCCGTCCCCTAACCCTAACCCTAGCCCAAACCCAAAACCTAACCCTTACCCGAAGCCTTAACCACACCCGTCCCCTAATCCTAACCCATACGCTAACACTAAACCGTGTCCTCACACATACGCTCACCCTAAACCTTTGTCGTACCCTCACCCGGACCCTAAACCGTCCCCATGCCCTAACCCTAACCCTAGCCCGAACCCTAACCCTAACCCTTACCTAAGCCTTACCTTCACCGATCCCCTAATTCTAAGCCGTATGCAAGGATGAACCCGTACTCTCACTAGTATGCTCACCTTAAACCGTTCTCGTACACTCACCAGGACCCTAAACCGTCCCCGTCCCCTGACCCTAACCCTAGCCCGAACCCTAAGCCTAACACGTACCCGAAGCCTTACCCTCACCCGTCTCCTAATCCTAACCCGTACGCTAACACTAACCCGTGCCCTGACACGTACGCTCAACCTAAACCGTTGTCCTACCCTCACCCGGACCCTAAACCGTCCCCGTCCCCTAATCCTAAACCTATCCCATACCCTAACCCTTACACAAAGCTTTACCCTCACCCGTTCCCTACTCCTAACCCGTACCCTAACACTAACCCGTGCCCTCAAAATACGCTCACAATAAACCGTTGTGGTACCCTCACCCGGGCCCTAAACCGTCCCCTAACCCTAACCCTAACCCTAGCTCGAACCCTAACCCTAACTCTTACCCGAAGTCTTACCCTCAACCGTCCCCTAATCCTAACCCTTACGCTAACACTGACCCATGTCCTCACCCGTAAGCTCACCCTAAACCTTTGTCGTACCCTCACCCGGACCCTAAACCGTCCCCGTCCCCTAACCCTAACCCTAGCCCGAACCCTAACCCTTACCCAAAGCCTTACCCTCACCCGTCCCCTAATCCTAACCCGTACGTTAAAACTGACCCGTGCCCTCACCCGTACGCTCACCCTAAACCGTTGTAACCTCACCCGGACCCTAAACCGTCCCCGTCCCCTAACCCTAACCCTAGCCCGAACCCTAACCCTAACGCTTACCCAAAGCCTTACCCCTCACCCATCCCCTAATCCTAACCCGTACGCTAACACTAACCCGTGCCCTCACACGTAGGCTCACGCTAAACCGTTGTCGTACCCTCACGCGGACCCTAAACCGTCCCCATCCCCTAACCCTAGCCCGAACCCTAACCCTAACCCTTACCCGAAGTCTTACCCTCACCCGTCCCCTAATCCTAACCCATACACTAACACTAACCCGTGCCCTCAAACATACGCTACCCTAAACCGTTGTACCCTCATCCGGACCCTAAACAGTCCCCGTCACCTAACCCTAACCCTAGCCTAAACCGAAACACTAACCCTTACCTGAAGCCTTACCCTCACCCGTCCCCTAATGCTAAACTGTACGCTAACACTAATCCAAGCCCTGACACGTACACTCACCCTAACCGTTCTCATACGCTTACCCGGAACCTAAACCGCCCCCGTCCCCTAACCCTAACCCTATCCTGAACCCTAACCGTAAACCTTACCCGAAGCCTTACTCTCACCCGTCCCCTAATCCTAATCTGTACACTAACACTAACCCGTGCCCTCACACGTACGATCACCCTAAACCGTTGTCGTACCCTCACCCGGACCTTAAATCGTCCCCGACCCCTAACCCTAACCCTAGCCCAAACCCTAACCCTTACCCAAAGCCTTACCCTCACCCATTCCCTAATCCTAACCCGTACGCTAACACTAACCCGTGCCCTCACACGTACGCTCACCCTAAACCATTGTCGTACCCTCACCCGGACCCAAAACAGTCCCCGTCCCCTAACCCTAGCCCGAACCCTAACCCTAACCCTTACCCGAAGCCTTACCTTCACCCGTCCCCTAATCCTAACCCGTACGCTAAGACGAACCCGTGCTCTCACTCGTATGCTCACCTTAAACCGTTGTCATACACTCACCAGGACCATAAACCGTCCCCGTCTCCTAACCCCAACCCTAGCCCAAACCCTAACCCTTACCCGAAGCCTTACCCTCACCCGTCCCCTAATCCTAATCCGTACGCTAACACTAACCCGTGCCCTCACACGTACGCTCACCCTAAACTGTTGTCGTACCCTCACCCGGACCCTAAACGTCCCCGTCCCCTAACCCTAACCCTAGCCCGAACCCTAACCCTAAACCTTACCCGAAGCCTTACCCTCAACCGTCCCGTAATTCTATCCCGTACGCTAACACTAACCCGTGCCCTCACACGTATGCTCACCCTAAACCGTTGTCGTACCCTCACCCGGACCGAAACCGTCCCCGTCCCCTAACCCTAACCCTAGCCCAAACCCTAACCCTAACCCTTATCCGAAGCCTTACCCTAACCCGTCCCCTAATCCTAAGTCGTACGCTAACACTAACCCGTGACCTGATACGAACGCTCACCCTAAACCTTTGTCGTACCCTCACCCGGACCCTAAACCGTACCCGTCCCCAAACCCTAACCCTAGCCCGAACCCTAACCCTAACACTTACCCAAAGCCTTACCCTCACCCGTCCCATAATCCTACCCCGTACGCTAACACTAACCCGTGCCCTCACTCGTATGCTCACCTTAAACCGTTGTCGTACACTCACCAAAACCCTAAACCGTCCCATTCCCTAACCCTAACCGTAGCCCAAACTCTAACCCTAACACTTACCCGAAGCCTTACCCTCACCTGTCTCCTAATCCTAACACGTATGATAACAGTAACCCGTGCCCTCACACATACGCTCACCCTAAACCTTTGTCGTACCCTCACCCAGACCCTAAACCGTCCCCGTCCACTAACCCTAACCCTAGCCGAACCCTAACCCTTACACGAAGCCTTACCCTTACCCGTCCCCGAATCCTAACCCGTACTTTAACACTAACCCATGCCCTCACACATACGCTCACCCTAAACCTTTGTCGTACCCTCACCTGGACCCTAAATGTCCCCGTCCCCTAACCCTAACCCTAGCCCGAACCATAACCCTAAACCTTACCCGAAGCCTTACCCTCACCCGTCCCCTAATCCTAACCTGTACGCTAACACTAGCCCGTGCCCTCACTTGTACGCTCACCCTAAACCGTTGTTGTACACTCACCCGGACCCTAAACCGTCCCCGTCCCCTAACCCTAACTCTACTCTGAACCCTAAATCTAACCCTTACCCGAAGCCTTAGTCTAACCCGTCCCCTAATCCTAACCCGTACGCTAACACTAAACCATGGCCTCACACGTACGCTCACCCTAAACCGTTGTCGTACCCTCACCCGGACCCTAAATGTCCCCGTCCCCTAAGCCAAACCCTAGCCCGAACCCTAACCCTTACCCGAAGCCTTACCCTCACCCGTCCCCTAATCCTAACCCGTACACTAACACTGACCCGTGCCCTCACAAGTAAGCTCACCCTAAACCGTTGTCATACCCTCACCCGGACCCTAAACTGTCCCCGTTCCCAAACCCTAACCCTAGCCCGAACCCTAACCCTAACACTTACACGAAGCCTTACCCTCACCCGTCCCCTAATCATAACCCGTACGCTAACACTAGCCCGTGCCCTCACACGTACGCTCACCCTAAACCGTTGTCATACCCTCACCCGGACCCTAAACCGTCCCCGTCCCCTAACCCTAACCCTAGCCTTATCCCTAACCCTAACACTTACCCGACGCCTTACCCTCACCCGTCCCCTAATCCTAATCCGTACACTAACACTAACCCGTGCCCTCACACGTACGCTCACCCTAAAGCGTTGTCGTACCGTCACCCGGACCCTAAACGTCCCCGTCCCCTAACCCTAACCCTAGCCCGAACCCTAACCCTAACCCTTACCCGAAGCCTTACCCACACCCGTCCTCTAATCCTAACCCGTACGCTAACACTAACCCGTTCCCTCATACGTACGCTCACCCTGAACCGTTGTCGTACCCTCACCCGGACCCTAAACCGTCCCCGTCCCGTAACCCTAACCCTAGCCCAAACCCTAACCCTAACACTTACACGAAGCCTTACCCTCACCCGTCCCCTATTCCTAACCCTTACGCTAACACTAACCCGTGCCCTCACACGTACGCTCACCCTAAACCTTTGTTTTACCCTCACCCGGACCCTAAACCGTGCCCGTCCCCTAACCCTAACCCTAGCCCGAACCCTAACCGTAACCCTTACCCGAAGCCTTAACCTCACCCGTCCCCTAATCCAAACCCGTACGCTAACACTAACCCATGGCCTCACACGTACGCTCACCCTAAACCGTAGTCGTACCCTCACCCGGACCCTAAACGTCCCCGTCCCCTAACCCTAACCCTAGCCCGAACCCAAAACCTAACCCTTACCCGAAGCCTTACCCACACCCGTCCCCTAATCCTAACCCGTACGCTAACACTAACCCGTGCCCTCACACGTACGCTCACCCTAAACCTTTGTTTTACCCTCACCCGGACCCTAAACCGTCCCCGTCCCCTAACCCTAACCCTAGCCCGAACCCTAACCCTAACCCTTACCCGAAGCCTTACCCTCACCCGTCCCCTAATCCTAATCCGTACGCTAACACTAACCCGTGCCCTCACACGTAAGCTCAACCTAAACTGTTGTCATACCCTCACCCGGACCCTAAACCGTCCCCGTCCCCTAACCCTAACCCTAGCCCGAACCCTAACCCTTACCCGAAGCCTTACCCTCACCATCCCCTAATCCAAACCCGTATGCTAACACTAACCCGTGCCCTCACACGTACGCTCACCCTAAACCGTAGTCGTACCCTCACCCGCACCCTAAACGTCCCCGTCCCCTAACCCTAACCCTAGCCCGAACCCTAACCCTTACCCGAAGCCTTACCCGCACCCGTCCCCTAATCCTAACCCGTACCCTAACACGTACGCTAACCCTAAACCATTCTCGAACCCTAAGCTGTACCCTAAAGCATTCCTGGGCCCTAAATCTAACCAACCCTTACCAGAAGCCTTACCCTAACCCGTACCCTAATCCCAACCTGTACATTAACACTAACGTGTACCCTAATACGTACGCTGAACCTAAACACTTGTCATAGCCTAACCTGTACCCTCAACCGTCCTTGTTCCCTAACCCTAACCCTAACCCAAACCCTTACCTGAAGGCATACCCTAACCCGACCCCTAATCCTGACCCATACACTAAAACTAAGCCATAGCATAACATGTACACTCACCCTAAACCATAGTCGTACACTAACCTGTACCCTAAACCGTCCCTGTCCCCGAACCCTAACCCAAACCATAGCCTTAACCCTTACCCGAAGCCTTACCCTAACCCGTCCCCTAAACCAAAGCTGTACGCTAACACTAACCCATACCCTAACACGTATGCTCACCCTAAAACGTTGTCGTCCCCTAACCTGTACCCTAAACCATCCCCGTCCCCTAACACTAGCCCTAATTCTAGCCCTACCCCCTACCCGAAGCCTTACCCTAACCCGTCCACTAATCCTAATCCATACGCTAACACTAACCCGTACCCTAACACGTATGCTTACCCTAAACCGTTGTCGTACACTAAACTGTACCCTAAACCGTCCCTGTCCCCTAACCCTAACCCTAAACCTTACTTGAAGCCTTACCCTAACCCGTCCACTAATCCTAACCCGTATGCTAACACTAACCCATACCCGAACATGTACGCTAACCCTAAACCGTTGGCGTACACTAACCTGTATGCTAAACCCTCCCCATCCCCGTGTCCGTCCCCTAACCCTAACACTTACGCGAAGCCTTACCCTAACCCGTCCCATAGTCCTAACCCATAGGCTAACACTAACCCGTACCCTAACACGTATGCTAAAACTAAACCATCCCTGTACCCTAACCTGTACACTAAACCATCCCCGTCCCCTAACCCTAACCCTAATCCTAATCCTTACCCGAAGCCTTACCCTAGCCCATCCCCTAATCCTAAGCTGTATGCTAACACTAACCCGTACCCTAACATGTACGCTAACCTTAAACTGTTGTCGTACCCTAACCTTTATCCTAAACGTCCCCGTCCCCTAACCCTAACCCTAACACTTACCCGAAGCCTTACCCTAAACTGTCCCCTAATTCTAACCTGTACGCTAACACTAATCCATACCCTAACACGTACGCTAACACTAAACCATTGTCGTACCCTAACCTGTACCCTAAACTGTCCCCATCCCCTAACCCTAACCCTTACCCGAAGCCTTACCCTAACTTGTCCCATAATACTAACCCATATGCTAACACTCACCCATACCCTAACACGTACGCTAAACCTAAACCGTTGCTGTACCCTACCCTGTACGCTAAACCATTCCCATCCCGTAACCCTAACCCTAACTCTAACCCTAACCCTTACCCGAAGCCTTGCCCTAACCTGTCCCCAATCCTAACCGGTACGCTAACAGTAACCCGTACCCTAACATGTACGCTAACCCTAAACCTTTGTCGTACCCTAACCTGTACCCTAAACCGTCCCCATCCCCTAACCCTAACCCTAAGCCTAACCCTAACCCTAACCTTTACCCGAAGCCTTACCCTAACCCATCCCCTAATCCTAACCCGTACGCTAACACTAACCCATACCCTAACACTTTCGCTAACCCTAAAGCGTTGTCGTACCCTAAGCTGTACCCTAAACCTTCCCCGTTCCCTAACCGTAACACTAACCCTAACCCTTACGCTAACCCTAAACTCTAGCCATACCCTAAACTGTCCCCTAAAACTAACCCTTTCCATAACCCTAACCCTAACGCATAAAATAAACCTTACCCTAATCCTAACCCGCACACTAACACTAAACCGTACGCTAACCCTTATCCTAACCCTAACCCGTAGCCGTACCCTAACCTGTACCCTAATACGTACACTAACCCTAACCTTAACCCTCACCTGTACCATAACCATAACCTGTACCCTAACCCATTGTCGTGCCCTACCCCATAACCTAACCCGTACCCTAACTCTAACCCTAAACCTAGCCTGTTCCCTAACCCGTACCCTAACCCTAACACATACCCTAACCTGTACCCTAATTCTAACCTGTACCATAACCCTAACCAGTACACTATACCCTAATACTTAACCCTAGCTTTTTTTTTTTTTGTATTTTAAAAATATTTTTTGGGGTCAAAACAAATTAGCAGAACAACAAAATAAAACAGAATGTAACCTGAGTGTCCTTCAAAAATCTAAGCCTGAAATAGTTGGTACTTTTGTTCTATGGAGAGTTACATAGCCTGTAAAATGTTTGAGAGGTAAATCTGTTTTTCTAAAGTGAAATATGATATTCCAGATGTATAGAACTCCTGGATAAAATGAGAAATCTACACATTACACTAGTCGTTTCAGTAAATGGTAAAGGATGGCAAGTGGTAAAATATTATCTTTTCCTTTAATCTTTTTAAATTTCACTTGTTACAAAGAACTTCAATTGTAATTGTACTTTAAAAAAGTAACCTGCAAGATGTGGGTATTTTACACATATACATATATCTATTCTTCTTCAGCTCTTTTTCCAATGTAGGTTATGACACAATGTTGAGTAGACTTCTCTTGGTATGCCATAGGTTTACCTGCCCTCATCTTGTCTTGAGGGAGGTAAAGGCCAAAATATTTCAAAATGTGGTACATATTTCAAGAAAACCGTTTGAAGAACTAAGCTGTAATAACCGTTTGAAAAATAAAAGGACATGCCTAAAAGCTCAATTTCAAGGGATTATGAGACACATGCAAATCCAACCACACAGAGGTATCACCTCACACCATTCAGAATAACCATAAGGAAAGAAACCACAAACGATCAATGCTGAAGACGTTGTGGAGAAATGCATACCCTTAATTTGAAGTGGGATGTAACCTGGTAACAGCCACTAATAGGAACAGAATGGAGGTGCCTTTAAAAGGTAAACATTGAGCTACTATATGATCCAGCAGGCCCACTCCTGGGCCTATAACATAAGAAGACAGAATTGGAAAGACACAGGCAGGCAAACCTGCACTGCAGCAGTATTACAATAGCCAAGACATGGAAGCAACCAAAATACCATCAACAGATGGGTGGACAAAGAAGAACTGCTACATGTAGAGATGGAATATTAGCTCGGGAAAAAAATGAAACAATACCATTTGCAGCACCATAGATGAGTCTAGAGGTAATCACGCAACTTGTAGTGAGAAAGTGAAAGACACCTAATGTATATCACCTATAGATGTTACCTAAAAATTGATAAAAATGAAGATACTTCCACAGATAAAGGCAATCACAGATTCATTAAACAAACTTATGGTTCACCAAATCGAAAGGTGTGAGGATTGGATACATTACGATACTGGGGTTAACAGAGATATGTAAACACATGTGAAATATATAATCACCAAAGACCTACGGAATACCAAAAGAAGACCACTCAACATTGTGTCATAACCTACCTGAGAAAAGGATCCGAAGAAGAATAGATATATGTATAATTGTGAAAGAAGCACATCTTGCACACCTAGAACAAAAAAAAACCATTGTAATCTAATTTGCTGCAATAAAAAATAAAAATTAAATTAAAAATATGAACAAGAAATAATGAGGCATAAACTTAAAAGATTTTTTCCTGGCACATTCCATTCTAATTTTCAACCTAGAGCAGGTCTTCCATTAAAGCTCTGTTGCCCTGGTAACCAGATTTGGTAAAGGAGAAATGCTGCCGCCTTGTGGCTGTTTTACACAACAGCACCTTTAAACCAAGAGGTAATGGTCACAGGACTGTAAAGGACACCGGGCCTCAAAAAATTCCTGGGGTCGTAAATCGACCAGCAAATTCAAAACACGTCAACATTTCAAAAAGACAATGTCAAGAGGCATGTTTTGCACACATTTTGTTTTTTCTTTCTTTTTCTTTTTGTTTAAAAAAATGCACGGAATAATGCTCAATATCAGGAGATAATAAAGCCAGGCAAATGCAATCTACAAAGACGTTCACCTTACCATCATCAGAATGATCATCAGCAAAAGAGTCCACAAAACACGAATGCTGAAAGCGTTTTTGAGAACTCTGTACCCTCCAGCTGCTGCTGGGATGTAAACTGGTAACAGCCAGTAGTGAGATAGAATGGCGGTGTGTTTAAAGTTAAAAATTGAGCTCATCACTCTGTAATAACCTACACGGGAAAGGAACCAAAGATGAATAGATAGATACATAGATATAATGTACTAGATTCTGTACACCTAGAACAAACACATTTTTATAAAATTTGTTCTGATAATAAATAAAAATTAAATTTAAAAAACAAAAATGAAGTAAGGAGATATAAGCTCTTTGGGGTGTGCCCTGGCACATTCCACTCTAATTTGCAGCCTACTAACACGATTTCCAGGAAGGCTCTGTTGTCCAAAATCTCAGAGTTGTAAATGTAGAAATGCTGCCGCCTTGTGGCCGTTTCCTGCAGGAGCGTCTTTAAACCCACAGCTAATGGTCACTTAACATTCACAAGGACTCAGGGCTGTAAAGGTCACCTGCCCTCAAAAAATGTACAGAGGTGAGGAATGGCCAAAAAAAATACAAAAACGGCAAAATTTTCAAGAACGTAGTATGAAGCGGTAAGTTTGACTTACTCTCTTGTTATAAAAAGGAAAATGGATAGAAGCTCAACCTCAGGAATTATTAGACTCATGCAAATGTAATCTACAAAAAGGTTTCAACTCACACCAGTCGACTGACCATCAGCAAAAAGTCTACAAAGGATAAATGCTGATGTGGTTTGAGAGAACTGTGTACCCTCTAGCTACTGGGGGGATGTAAACTGGTAACAGTCAATAGTGAGAACATAATGGAGGTGCGTTTAAGGGTAAAAATTGAGCTACCATGGGATCTGATAGGTCCTTTGATGCGCCTATCACCTGAGCAGACCCGAATGATAAAGACACAGGGTGGCAAAACTTTACTACAGGAACATTTAACATGGCCAAGACTTGGAAGAAACCAAAATGTCCATCAACAGAAAAATGCACAAAGAAGTGGTCCATGCATACAATGGAATATTAGCCACGGAAAACAATGAAACAGTGCCGTTTGCACCACCATATAAAGACCTAAAGATAATCACCCAACTTGAAGTAAGAAAGAAAGTGAAAGACAGATATCCTATGACATGACTTCTAGGTGTTACCTAAAAATTGATACCCATGAACTTATTTCCAAGAGAAGGAATAGCATGGACTAAGAAAATAAAATTACGTTTAACGAATTGGAAAGGTGTAAAGAATCATTGAATTACGATATGGAGGTTAACAGATATGTACTAAGACATATGTAATATATAATCACTAAATACGTACGCAATAGCAAGAGAGGTCTACTCAACACTCTGTAATAACCTACACGGGAAAGGACCCAAGGATGAATAAACAGATATATTGATACGATGAACCAGATTCTGTACACCTAGGAGAAACAACATTTTTATCAAATTTGCTCTGATACCTAATAAAAATTAAATTAAAACAACAAGTAAGGAGACATAAGCTCTTGGGGGTGTGCCCTGGCACATTCCCCTCTAATCTGCAGCCTACTAACACGATTTCCAGGACGGCTCTTTTGCCCAAAAACTCAGAGTTGGAAATGTAGAAATGCTTCCACCTTGTGGCCATTTCCCGCAAGAGTGGCTTTAAACCCGCAGGTAATGGTTACTTAACATTCACAAGGACTCAGGCCGGTAAAGGACACCTGCCCTCAAAAAGTGACCTGATGTAGGAAATGGCCAACAAAATTCAAAAGAGGAAAATTTTTCAAGAAGATAGTATGAAGACGTAAGTTTTACTCACTGTCTTTTTAAAAAGAGGAAAATGGATAAAAGCTCAACCTCAGGAATTATTACATTCATGCAAATGTAATCTGCAAAACGGTTTCAACTCACACAGGTCAACTGACCATCAACAAAAAGTCTACAAATAATAAATGCTGAAGTGTTTTTTGAGAATTGTGTACCCTCTATCTGCTGGTGAGATGTAAAGTGGTAACAGCCAATTATGAGAACAGAAAGGAGCTGCATTTAAAAGTAAAAATTGAGCTACCATTCAATGCAACAGGCCCACCGCTGGGCCTCTCACCTGAGAAGGCCAGAATCCAGAAGACAGAGGCCACAAAAGCTGCACTTCAGCCTTATTCACAATAGCCAAGACATGGAAGCAACCTAAATGTCCATCAACAGATGAATGGATAAAGAAGAAGTGGTCCATGTACACAATGGACTATTAGCCATGGAAAACAATGAAACACTGCTCTTTCAGGTACCATAGATGAGCCTAGAGATAATCACAGAACATGAGGTAAGTTGGAAAGCAAAAGACATATATCCTATGATATGACTTACAGGTGTTACCTAGCAACTGACGAAGTTGGACATATTTCCACAGAGAAAGACACACACAGACTTAGAAAACACACTATGCTTATCTAAAAGGAAAGGTGGTGGCGATGGATAAATTAAGATTAGGTTTACCATACCTATACAAATACAGATTAAGTACATATATCAAAAACCGGGAGCACATAGCAAGGGAGGTGTACAGAACACTCTGTAATCCTTTACATGGGAAAAGGATCCGTACATGAATACATATATATGATGTAAGAATGAACCAGATTGTGTACACCTAGGACAAACTGTATTGAAATCAATACCCCGATTAAAACAATAAAAACAACGAACAGGAAGTAAGGAGACATAAATTTCAGGGGCTTTTTCCTGGCATATTCCATTCTAATTTACAGCCTAGTAACAGGACTTCCAGAAAGGCTGTGCTGCCCTAGTAAACAGATTTGGGAATGCAGAAATGCTGCCGCCTTGTGGCCGTTTCCCACAACACCAGCTTTAAACCCAGTGCTAATGGTCACTAAATATTCACAATCATTGCAGGCCTGTAAATGACACCTGCTCTCCAAAAAAATACTGGGGTTGAAAATCGACCACAAAATTCAAAAGAGGGCAACCCTCCAAGAAGACAATTTCAAGAGGTATATTGTACTCACATTTTTTTCTAAATAAAAGAGAAAGGTGTGGGAAATGCTGAATATTAGGAATAATTAAAGACAGGTAAGTCCAAATGACAAAAACCTATCAGCCCACACCAGTCAGAATGGCCATTAACAAACATTCTAAAAACAATAAATGCTGAAGGGGTTGTGGAAAAATGCGTACCCTCGGTGCTAATTGGGACGTGGTAGGAGCCACTAATGAAAACACAATGCAGGTGCTTTGAAAAGGTAAACACTGAGCTACCAGTCAATGAATCATACCCACTGTTGGGCCTATCACCTGAGAAAAGGAGAATCAAAAGTCACAGGCTGGCAATACTGCACTCCAGCAATATTTACCATAGGCAACACTTGGAAGCAACGAAAATGTCCATCAACACAGGAATGCACAAAGAAGAAGTGGTCCATGTACAGAATGGCATATTACTCCACCAAAAAATATAAATTAAATGTCATAAACAAACAAAATAAGGAGACATCAGCTTTGGTGGGTTTATCCGGACACATTCCGCTCTAATTTATAACTGAGGAACACCACTGGCAGGAAGGTCTGTTTCCCTCGGGACCAGAGTGGAGAATGTAGAAATGCTGCCGCCCTCTGGCCGATACCTGCAACAGCAGCTTTTAAATCTGTGCTAAGGGGCACTTCATATGCACAAGTACTGCAGGGCTTCAAATGAAACCTGCCCTTAAAATGTCCTGAGGCAGGTAAAGGCCAAAAATTTTCAAAATGTGGCACATACTTCAAGAAAACAATTTGAAGAAGTCACCTGTAATAACAGTTTGAAAAATAAAAGGACATGCCTGAAAGCTCAATTTCAAGGGAGTAGGAGACACATGCAAATCCAACCACAAAGAAGTATCAGCTCAGACCATTCAGAATAACCATCAGCACAAAAACTACAAACGATCAATGCTGAAGAGGTTTTAGAGAAATGCATACCCTCAATTTGAAGTGGGATGTAACCAGGTAAGAGCCACTACTGGGAACAGAATGGAGGTGGCTTTTAAAGGTAAACCTTGAGCTACTATATGATCCAGAAGGACGACTTCTCAGGCTATAGCCTAAGAAGACAGACTTGGAAAGACACAGGCAGGCAAATCTGCACTGTAGAAGTATTACAATAGCCAAGACATGGAAGCAACCAAAACGTCCATCAAGAGATGAGTGGACAAAGAAGAACAGGTATATGTACAGATGGAATATTAGCCAAGGAAAAAAATGGAACAATGTCATTTGCGGGACCATAGAGGAATCTAGAGGTAACCATGCAACTGCTAGTAAGTGAGAAAGTGAAAGACACATATCCTATCATATCACTTATGGGTGTTACCTAAAAATTGATACCAGTGAAGATATTTCCAGAGAGAAAGGCAATCACAGATTCATTAAACCAACTTATGTTTCACCAAATGAAAAGGTGTGAGCATTGGATACATTATGATATTGGGGTTAACAGAGATATACAAACACATGTGAAATATATAATCACCAAAAACCTACGGCATACCAAGAGAAGACTACTCAACATTGTGTCATAACCTACATGGGAAAAAGATCTGAAGAATGGATATATGAATATGTGTAAAATAACCACAACTTGCACACCCAGAACAAAACATTGTAATCTAATTTGCTGTGATAAAGACTAAAAATTAAATTAAAGAAACGAACAAGAAGTAATGAGACATAATCTTAAGGGGCTTTTCCTGGCACATTCCATTCTAATTTACAACCTACGACACAACTTCCATTATGGTTCTGTTGCCCTAGTAAACAGATTTGGTAAGGAGAAGTGCTGCCGCCTTCTGGTCGTTTCACACAAAGCGGTAATTGTCACTTAATATTCAAAATAACTGCAGGCCTGTAAATGACACCTGGCAACAAAAAAATCATGGCGTCGTAAATTGACCAGAAAATTCAAAAGACGTCAACATTTCAACAAGACAATTTCAAGAGGCATATTTTACGCACATTTCGTCTTTTCTTTTTTTTTCTCTAAAATAAAAGGGACTTGAAAAATGCGCAACATCAGCAATTAATAAAGCCATGCAAATCCAATTACAGAAATGTTCACCTCACAGCCATCAGATGTTCTTCAGCAAAAAGTCTACAAACAAAAAATGCTGAAGGGGTTTCAGAGAACTGTGTACCCTCTAGCTCCTCGGGGGATGTAAACTTCTAACAGCCAGTAGTGAGAACATAATGGAGGTGCGTTTAAGAGTAAAAATGGAGCTACAATGTGATCTCGTAGATCCTTTGATGCGCCTATCACCTGAGCAGAGCAGAATGGAAAAGACACAGGCTGGAAATCCTGCACTGCAGGAACATTTAACATAGCCAAGACTTGGAAGAAACCAAAATGTCCATCAACAGAAAAATGCACAAAGAGGAAGTGGTACATGTAAACAATAGAATATTATTATTAGCCATGGAAAACAAAGAAACAGTGCCATTTGCACCACCATATAAGGACCTAGAGATAATCACCCAACTTGAAGTAAGAAAGAAAGTGAAAGACAGATATCCTACGACATCACTTCTAGGTGTTACCTAAAAATTGATACTCATGAACTTATTTCCAAGAGAAGGAAAAGCATGGATTAAGAGAAAAAATTATCTTTAACCAAATGGCAAAGTGTAAGGAATGTGTGAATTAGGATATGGGGGTTAACAGACATATACTAATACATATGAAATATATAATCACAAAATACCTATGGAATACCAAGTGAGGTCTACGCAACACTCAGTAATAACCTACACGGTAAAGAATCCAAAGATAAATAGACAGATCCATTGATATAATGAACCAGATTCTGTACACCTAGGAGAAACAAAGTATTTTTATCAAGTTTGCTCAGATAATTAATAAAAATTAAATTTATAAAACAAACAAGAAGTAAGGAGATATAAGCTCTTGGGGGTTTGCCCTGGCACATTCCACTCTAATTTGCAGCCTAATAGCACGATTTCCAGGAAGGTTCTGCTGCCCAAAAACCCAGAGTTGGAAATGTAGAAATTCTGCCGCCTTGTGGCCGTTTTCCGCAAGAGCGGCTTTAAGCCCACAGCTAATGGTCTCTTAACATGCACAAGGACTCAGGGCTGTAAAGGACACCTCCCCTAAACAACTGTGCTGAGGTAGGGAATGGACAATAAATTTCAAACCTGGTAAATTTTTCAAGACGCTAGTATGAAGAGGTAAGTTTGATGCACCCTCTATTTTAAAAAAAGGAAAACGGGGGAAAGCTCAACCTCAGGAATTATTAGAATCCTGCAAATCTAATGTACAAAAAGGTTTCAACTCACACCAGTCGACTGACCATTAGCAAAAAGTCTACAAACAATAAATTCTGAAGGGGATTTAGAGAACTGTGTACCTTCTAGATGCTGGTGAGATGTAAAGTGGTAACAGCCAATAATGAGAACAGAAAGGAGCTACGATTAAAAGTAAAACTTGAGGTACCATTCAATCCAGCAGTCACACCACTGGGCCTCTCACCTGAGAAGACCAGAGTCGAGAAGACCTGGGCTGCAAAAGCTGCACTGCAGCCTTATTCACAATAGCCAAGACAATGAAGCAACCAAAATGTCCATCAACAGATGTATAGATAAAGAAGAAGTGGTCCACGTTCACAACAGAATATTAGCCACGGAAAACAATGAAACACTTCTATTTGAGGCACCATAGATGAGCTTGGAGATAATCACAGAATATGAGGTAAGTCAGAAAGAAAAAGACCTATATCGTATGATATCACTTATAGGCGTTATCTAATAACTAACACAAATGAACATATTTCCACAAAGACACTCACAGACTTAGAAATTAAGTATGCTTATCTAAAAGGAAAGATGGGAAGAATGGGTAAATTAAGATAAGCATTACCATATGTATACAAATATATATTATAAATATATATCAAAAAGACCGACCATAGAGCAAGAGAGGTCTATGGAACACTCTGTAATATTTTACGTGGAAAGAGGATCTGCACATGAATATATATATATATATATATATATATATATATATATATATATATATATATATATAGTAGAAATGAACCAGATTGTGTACATCTGGGCAAACAATATCTAATCATTACCCCGATTAAATAAATTTTAAAAACCAAGAAGAAGTAATGAGATATAAACTTATGGGCGTTCCTCCTGGCACATTCCATTCTAACTTACAACCTAGGATCACGACTTCCAGAAAGGCTCTGCTGCCCTAATACCCAGATTTGGGAATGGAGAAATGCTGCCTCCTTGTTGCCGTTTCCCAAAACAGCAGCTTTAAACCCAGTGCTAATGGTCATTAAATGTTCACCAAACTTGTAGTTCTGTAATGACATCTGCCCTCCAAATAAATCCTGGGGTCGAATATCGACCAAAAATTCAAAAGAGGGCAACCTTCCAAGAAGACAATTTTAAGAGATATATTGTACTCACACTTTATTCTTAACGGAAAAGAAAAAGGCATAGAAAATGATTAATTTTAGAAGTTTTTAAAGATATGCAAACCCAACTTACAAAAAGCTATCAGGTCACAGCAGTCAGATTGACCATTAGCAAGAATGCTGCAAACTATAAATGCTGAAGGGATTGTAGAGAAATTCGTACCCTCGGTTCTAAGGGGGACGCGGTAAGAGCCACAAAGGAAAACACAATGGAGGTGCTTTGAAAAGGTAAACATTGAGCTACCAGTCAATCAGTCATACCCACTCCTAGGCCTATCACATGAGAAAATGAGAATCATAAACTCACTGACTGACAATACTCTACTCCAGCAATATTTACCATAGCCAACACTTGGAAGCAACGAAAATGTCCATCAACTGAGGAATGCACCAACAAGAAGTGGTCCATGTACATTATGGAATATTCCTCCAATAACAAATATAAATTCAATTTAAAAATAAACATAAGTAAGGAGACATAAGCTTTTGTGGCTTTATCCAGGCACATTCCTCTCTAATTTATAACTGAGTAACACCACTGGCAGGAAGGTATGTTTACCTAGTACCAGTGTGGGGAACGTAAAAAGGCTGCCGCCCTCTGGCCATTACCTGCAAAAGCAGCTTTAAAGCCTGTGCTAATGGTCACTTCATGTGAACAAGTACTGCAGGGCTGTAAATGAAACCTGCCCTCAAAATGTCTTGGGGGAGGTAATGGCTAAAATTTTCGAAATGTGACACATACTTTAAGAAAACACTTTGAAGAACTAAGCTGTAATCACTGTTTGAAAAATAAAAAGGACATGCCTTAAAGCTCAACTTCAACGGATTATGAGACACATGCCAATTCAACCACAAAGAGGTATCAGCTCACACCACTCAGAATAACCATCAGCAAGAAAACTATAAACAATAAATGCTGAAGGTGTTGTGGAAAAATGCATACCTTCAACTTGAAGTGGGACGTACCATGGAAAGAGCCACTAATGAGAACAGAATGGAGATGCCTTTAAAAGGTAAACACTGAGCTACCATATGATCCAGGTGGCCCACTCCTGGACCTATAACCTAAGAAGACAGAATTGGAAAGACACAGGAAGGCAAATCTGCACCGCACAGTATTACAATACCCAAGATATGGAAGTAACCAAAAAGTCCACCAACAGATGGGTGGACAAAGAAGAACTGCTACAGGTAGAGATGGAATATTAGTCTTGGAAAAAATGAAACAATGCCATTTGCAGCACCATAGATGAGTCTAGAAGTAGTCACGCAACTTGTAGTAAGTGAGAAAGCGGAAGACACATATCCTATCACATCACTTATAGGTGTTACCTAAACGTTGATACCAATGAAGATATTTCCACAGAGAAAGCCAGTAACAGATTCATTGAACAAACTTATGGTTCACCAAATGGAAAGGTTTGAGGATTGGATACATTAGGATATTGGGGTTAACAGAGATATAGAAACACATGTGAAATATATAATCACCAAAGACCTACGGAATACCAAGAGAAAACCACTCAACACTGTGTCATAACCTACATGGGAATAGGATCCGAAGAAGAAGAGATATATGTATATGTGTAAAAGAACCACATCTTGCACACCGATAACAAACAAAACATTGCAATCAAATTCGCTTTGATAAAACATGAAAATTAAATTTAAAAAAGAAAAAGAAGTAAGGAGACATAAACTTAAGGGGCTTTGCTGGCACATTGCATTCCAATTTACAATCAGAACACGACTTCCATTAAAGCTCTGTTGCCCTAGTAACCAGATTTGGGAAATGAGAACAGTTGCCGCCTTGTGGCCGTTTCACACAACAGCAGCTTTAAAGCCTGCGCTAATGGTCACTTAATATTCAAAATGATGGCAGGCCTCTAAATGACACCTGCCCACAAAAAATATCCTGCGGTCGAAAATCGACCAAAAAATTCAAAACGCGACAACATTTCAAGAAGTGAAGCTCAAGAGGCCCATGTTACGCTCATTTTGTCTTTTCTTTCTTTTGTTTCTCTTTTCTTTAAGAAAAAAAGGGGCACGGAACAATGCTCAACATCAGGAATTAATAAAGCCATGCAAATCCAATGTACAAAAACGTTCACCTCTCAGCCGTCAGAATGATCTCCAGCGAAAAAGTCTTCAAAGAATAAGTGCTGAAGGGGTTTTAGAGAACTGTGTACCCTCTAGCTGCTGGTGGGATGTAAACCAGTAACAGCCAGGGTTGAGAAGAGAATGGAGGTGTGATTAAAGGTAACAATTGAGCTACCATGTGATCTGGTAGGCCCACTGATGGGCGGATCAACTGAGCAGAGCAGAGTCGAAAGGACACAGGCTGGCAATCCTGCATTGCAGCAGCATTTACCACAGCCAAGACTTGGAAGAAACCAAAATGTCCATCAACAGAAAAATGCACAAAGAAGAAGTGGTCCATCTTCACAATGGAATACTAGACATGGAAAAGAATGAAACAGTGCCGTTTGCACCACCATTGAAGGACCAGAGATAATCACCCAACTTGAAGTGAGAAAGAAACTGAAAGACAGATATCCTATGACATCACTTATAGGAGTTACCTAAAAATCGATACCCATGAACTTATTTCCAAGAGAAGGACACGTATGGATTAAGAAAACAAAATTATGTTTAACCAAATGGAAAGGTGTAAGGAATGGATGAATTATGATATGGGGGTTAACGGACATGTACTAATACATATGACATAAATAATCACAAAATACCTATGGAATACCAAGAGAGGTCTACTCCACACTGTGTAAATAACCTACACGGGAAAGGATCCAAAGATAAATAGACAGATACACTGATATAATGAACCAGATTCTGTACACCTAGGAGAAACAAAATATTTTTTTTATCAAATTTGCTCTGATAATTCATAAAAATTAAATGTAAAAAACAAACAAGAAGTAAGGAGACATAAGGTCTTGGGGGTTTGCCCTGGCACATTCCACTCTAATTTGCAGGCTACTAACACGATTTTCAGGAAAGTTCTGTTGCCCAAGAACCCAGAGTTGGAAAGGAAGAAATGCTGCCGCCTTTTGGCTGTTTCACGCAAGAGCGGCTTTAAGCCCACAGCTAATGGTCACTTGACATTCACAAGGACTCAGGGCTGTAAAGGACACCTGCCCTAAAAAATTATGCGGATGTAGGGAATGGAGAAAAAAAATTCGAAACAGGAAAATGTTTCAAGAAGATAGTATGAAGAGGTAAGTTTGTCTCACTCTCTTTTATAAAGAAAAGGAAAATGGATAAAAGCTCAACTGAAGGAATTATTAGACTCATGCAAATCTAACCCACAAAATGTTTTCAACTCACACCCGTCGACTGACGATCAGGAAAAATCTACAGACAATAAATACTGAGGGGGCTTTAGAGAACTGTGTACCCTCTAGCTGCTGGTGAGATGTAAAGTGGTAACAATCAATAATGAGAACAGAAAGGAGCTGCCTTTAAAAGTAAAAATTGAGTTACCATTCAATCCAGCAATCACACCACTGGGCCTCTCACTTGAGAAGACCAGCAGCGAGAAGACCCAGGTTGCAAAATCTGCACTGCATCCTATTCACAATAGCCAAGACAGTGAAGCTTCCAAAATGTCCATCAACAAATGAATGGATAAAGAAGAAGTGGTCCATGTACACAGTGGAATATTAGCCACGGAAAACGATTAAACACTGCTCTTTGAGGCACAATAGGTGAGCTTGGAGATAATCACAGAACATGGGGTAAGTCGGAAAGCAAAAGACCTATATCCTATGATATCACTTATAGGCGTTATCTAATAACTGACACAAATGAACGTATTTCCACAGAGAAAGACACTCACAGAATGAGAAAAACACTATGCTTATCTAAAAGGAAAGGTGGGCGGAATGGATAAATTTAGAAGAGCGTTACGATACGTATACAAATACATATTATATACATATATCAAAAGACTGACCATAAAGCAAGGGAAGTGTATGGAACACTCTGTAATATTTTACATGGGAAGAGGATCTGTACATGAATAGACACATATAATGTACAAATAAACCAGATTGTGTACACCTAGGACAAACAATATTCTACTCATTACCCCGATTTTAGAAATTTTAAAAACCAAGAAGAAGTAATGAGACATAAACTCATGGGGGTTTCTCCTGGCACATTCCACTCTAATTTACAGCCTAGGAACATGACTTCCAGAAAGCCTCTGCTGCCCTAGTAACCAGATTTGGGAATGGAGAAATGCTGTCTCCTTGAGGCCGTTTCCCAAAACAGCAGTTTTAAACCCAGTGCTAATGGTCACTAAATATTCACCAAACCCGCAGCCTTGTAAATTACACCTGCCCTCCAAAAAAAATCCTGGGGGCAAAAATCGACAAAAATTCAAAAGACGGCAACCTTCCAAGAAGACAATTTCAAAAGGTATATTGTACTCCCACTTTTTTCTTTCTTTTCTTAATAGAAAAGAAAAAAGCATGGAAAATGATGAATTTTAGGAATTTTTAAGACATTCAAACCCAAATTACTAAAACCTATCAATTCACAGCAGTCAGAACGGCCATTAGCAAAAATGCGGCAAACAATAAATGCTGAAGGGATTGTGGAGAAATGCGTACCCTCAGTTCTAAGGTGGACGTGGTAAGGGCCGCCAATGAAACACAATGGAGGTGCTTTGAAAACGGAAACATTGAGCTACTAGTCAATCAGTCACACCCACTGCTGGGCCTATCACCTGAGAAAGTGAGCATCAAAGAGTCACAGGCTGGCAATACTGCACTCCAGCAATATTTACCATAGCCAACATTTGGAAGCAACGAAAACGTCCATCAACAGAGGAATGCACCAAGAAGTGGTCCATGTACAAAATGGAATATTACTTCAATAAAAAATAAAAATTAAATTTCAAAAACAAACAAAATAAAGCACATCAGCATTGGTGGGTTTATCCGGCCACATTCCACTCTAATTTATAACCGAGGAACACCACTGGCCAGAAGGTCTGTTTCCCTAGCACCAGTGTGGGGAACGTAGAAAGGCTGCCACCCTCTGGTCATTACCTTCAAAAGCAGCTTTAAAGCCTGTGCTAATGGTCACTTCATGTGAACAAGTACTGCAGGGCTGTAAATGAATCCTGTCCTCAAAATGTCTTGAGGGAGGTAATGGCCAAAAAGTTTCAAAATGTGACACATACTTTAAGAAAACACTTTGAAGAACTAAGCTGTAATCACCGTTTGAAAAATAAAAAGGACATGCCTTAAAGCTCAACTTCAACGGATTATGAGACACATGCAAATTCAACCACAAAGAGGTATCAGATCACACCAGCCATAATATGTATCACCAAGAAAACTACAAACAATAAATGCTGAATGTGTTGGGAGAATTGCATACCCTGAACTTTAAGTGGGATGTAACCCGGAAAGAGCCACTAATGAGAACAGAATGGAGATGCCTTTAAAAGGTAAACATTGAGCTACTATATGATACAGGAGGACCACTCCTGGACCTATAACCTAAGAAGACAGAATTGGAAAGACAAAGGCAGACAAATGTGCACTGCAGCAGTATTAAAATAGCCAAGTCATGGAGGCAACCAAAAAGTCCATCACGAGGTGAGTGGACAAATAAGAACTGCTACATGTACAGATGGAATACTAGCTAGGGAAAAAAATGAAACAATGCCATTTGCAGCACCATAGATGAGTCTAGAGGTAATCAGGCAAATTGTTCTAAGTCAGACAGTAAAAGACACATATCCTATTATATCACTTATATGTGTTAGCTAAAAATTGATACTAATGAAGATATTTCCACAGAGAAAGGCAATCACGGATTCATTAAACACACTTATGGTTCACCAAATGGAAAGGTGTGAGGACTGGATACGTTAGGATAATGAGGTTAACATAGATATAGAAACACATGTGAAATATATAATCACCAGAGACATATGGAATACCAAGAGAAGACTACTCAGCATTGTGTCATAACATACATGGGAAAAGGATCTGAAGAAGAATAGATATATGTATATGTGTGAAAGAACCACATATTGCACACTTAGAACAAACAAAACATTGTAATCAAATTTGCTCTGATAAAAAATAAAAATTAAATTAAAAAGAACAAGCAATGAGACATAAATTTCAGGGGGTTTTTGCTTGTGCATCGCATTCTAATTTACAACTGGAGCACGACTTGCATTAAAGCTCTGTCATCAATAATAAAACAGCTTTATAAGCAATGTTGAAGGTAGCTTAAAAGAAGTCTCATTAATTGTTGATATTAACAAGAAAACAAACAAAAGTAAAAATCTCACTGCAATAAGTATACATAGAGTAAGGGTAGTAGGTCAAACACTTATTAAACTTCTGTAAAGAATAAAGGACAAAAGTAGTCTGTTTTTTTTTTGAAGAGAGGGCACAAATAAATTAGAAATGTAAGAGATGACGTTACAACAGACACCACAGAAATACATAGTACCCTAAGATACACACAGGTTAACTCAGGGCTCAGACTGGACAGAGCCCACTCTCCATTCACCTGTACATGACTTACTGGAGCCTCAGGAACTGAGGATGGGGTCCCTGAGGGGAGGCACAAGAT
Organism: Lagenorhynchus albirostris; assembly: GCF_949774975.1. NCBI lineage: Eukaryota > Metazoa > Chordata > Mammalia > Artiodactyla > Delphinidae > Lagenorhynchus > Lagenorhynchus albirostris. The sequence continues at coordinate 16,939,953 of NC_083110.1, read as the reverse complement.
AGAAGATGTTAGGCATTAACATGACTGCATTCATCTTAAACGTGCCTGAACTACATTCACACAAGATTATTTTGTCCTCTATGTACATCACACCTCTAGTCGGAACTGCAGATCTTTGGCTTCACCACCTCTACTGACAGCATTAGCTTCACCTGCTGTGGACCGTCTCCTATAGGATATCTAGAACCACAAAGCATCAAAGCTTCACAGGACCCAGAGTCTGTGTGACTCCATTCAGAGTCTCAGAGTCTCAACTGCACTCAGAGACTCACAGTCTCAACAGAGACTCCACTCTTGGAGGGCACACACAAAGTAGTGCGCACATCAGGACCCAGGGGAAGGAGCAGTGACCCCGTAGACGAATGACCAGACTTATCTGCTAGTTTTAGAGGGTCTCCTGCAGAGGTGGGGAGTGGCTGTGGCTCACCGTGGGGACAACAACACTGGCAGCAGAAGTTTTGGGAAATACTCCTTGGCATGATCCCTCCCAGAGTCCGCCATTAGCCCCACCAAGAGCAAGGTAGGCTCCAGTGCTGGGTGACCTCAGGCCAAACAACGAACAGGGAGGGAACTCAGCCCCATGCATCAGCAGACAAGCAGATTAAACTTTTAATTAAAGTTTTATTTAATCCGCAGACAAACAGAATAAAGCTCTGCCCACCAGAGCAACACCCAGCTCTACCCACCACCAGTCCCTCCCATCAGGAAGCTTGCACAAGCCTCTAAGATAGACTCATCCACCGGAGAGCAGACAGCAGAAGCAAGAAGAACTACAATTCTGCAGCCTGTGGAAGGAAAACCACATTCACAGAAAGATAGACAAAATGAAAACGCAGAGGACTTTATACCAGATCAAGGAACAAGATAAAACCCCAGTAAAACAATGAAATGAGGTGGGGATAGGCAACCTTCCAGAAAAAGAATTCAGAATAATGATAGTGAAGATGATCCATGACCTTGGAAAATGAATGGAGGCAAAGATCGAGAAGATGCAAGAAATGCTTAACAAAGACCTAGAAGAATTAAGGAACAAACACCTAGAAGAATTAAAGAACAAACTAACAGAGATGAACAATACAATAACTGAAATGAAAAATACACTAGAAGGAATCAGTAGCAGAATAACTGTGGCAGAAGAACGGATAAGTGACCTGGAAGACAGAAAGGTGGAAATCACTGCCATGGAACAGAATAAAGAAAAAGAATGAAAATAAATGAAGACACCCTAAGAGGCCTCTGGGACAACATTAAACACAACAACATTCGGATTATAGGGGTCCCAGATGGAGAAGAGGGAGAGAAAGGACTCATGAAAATATCTGAAGAGATTATAGTCAAAAACTTCCCTAGTATGGGAAAAGAAATAGCCACCCAAGTCCAGGAAGCGCAGAGAGTCCCAAGCAGGATAAACCAAAGGAGAAAAATGCCGAGACACATAGTAATCAAACTGACAAAAATTAAAGACAAAGAAAAATTATTGAAAGCAGCAAGGGAAAAATGACAAATCACATACAAGGGAACTCCCGTAAGGTTAACAGCTGATTTCTCTGCAGAAAATGTACAAACCAGAAGGGAGTGGCATGATAAATTTAAAGTGATGAAAGGGAAGAACCTGCAACCAAGAGTACTCAACCCAGCAAGTATCTCATTCAGATTCAATGGAGAAATCAAAAGTTTTACAGACAAACCAAAGCTAAGAGAATTCAGCACCACGAAACCAGCTCTACAACAAATGCTAAAGGAACTTCTCTAAGTGGGAAACATAAGAGAAGAAAAGGACCCACCAAGACAAACCCATAACAATTAAGAAAATAGTAATAGGAACATACATATCGATAATTACCTTAAACGTGAATGGAATAAATGCTCCAACCAAAAGACGCAGGCTCGCTGAATGGATACAAAATCAAGACTCATATATATGCTGCCTACAAGAGATCCATTTCAGACCTAGGGACACATACAGACTGAAAGGGAGGGGATGGAAAAATATATTCCATGCAAATGAAAATCAAAAGAAAGCTGGAGTAGCAATACTCATATCAGATTAAATAGACTTTAAAATAAAGAATGTTACAAGAGACAAGGAAGGACACTACATAATGATCAAGGGATCAATCCAAGAAGAAGATATAACAATTATAAATATATATGTACCCAACATAGGAGCACTTCAATATATAAGGCAACTGCTAACAGCTGTAAAAGAGGAAATCAACAGTAACACAATAAGAGCGGGGGACTTTAACACCTCACTTACACCAATGGAGATCATCCAGACAGAAAATTAATAAGGAAACACAAGCTTTAAATGACACAATAGACCAGATAGATTTAATTAATATTTATACGACATTCCATCCAAAAACACCAGATTACATGTTCTTCTCAACTGCACATGGAACATTCTCCAGGATAGATCACAGCTTTTGTCACAAATAAAGCCTCAGTAAATTTAAGAAAACTGAAATCATATCAAGCATCTGTTCTGACCACAATGCTATGAGATTAGAAATCAATTACAGGTAAAAAAAAAAAAAACATAAAAAACACAAACACTTGGAGGCTAAAGAATATGATACTACATAACCAAGAGATCACTGAAGAAATAAAAGAGGAAATCAAACACTACCTAGAGACAAATGGCAACAAATACACGATGATCCAAAACCTATGGGATGCAGCAAAAGCAGTTCTAAGAGGGAAGTTTATAGCAATACAAGCCTACCTCAAGAAAGAAGAAAAATCTCAAGTAAACAATCTAACCTTACACCTAGAGGAACAAGAGAAAGAAGAACAAAACCCAAAGTTAGTAGAAGGAAAGAAATCATAAAGATCAGAGCAGAAATAAATGAAACAGAAACAAAGAAAACAATAGCAAAGATCAATAAAGCTAAAAGCTGGTTCTTTGAGAAGATAAACAAAAATGATAAACCTTTAGCCAGACTCAAGAAAAAGAGGGAGAGGACTCAAATCAATAAAATTAGAGATGAAAAAGGAGAAGTTACAACAGACACCACAGAAATACAAAGCATCATAAGAGACTACTACAAGCAACTCTATGCCAATAAAATGGACAACCTGGAAGAGAAAGAGTAATTAAGGAAACAATCCCACTACCACTGCAACAAAAAGAATAAAATACCTAGGAATAAACCTACCAAAGGAAGTAAAAGACTCAGAAAACTATAAGACACTGATGAAAGAAATCAAAGATGATATAAACAGATGGAGACATATACCGTGTTCTTGGATTAGAATAATCAATATTGTGGAAATGACGATGCTACCCAAAGCAATCTACAGATTCAATGCAATCCCTATCAAATTACTGGTGGCATCTTCTACAGAACTCGAACAAAAATTCTTAAAATTTGTAGGGAGACACAAAAGACCCCGGAGAGCAAAAGCAGTCTTGAGAGAAAAAAAAAGAGCCGGAGGAATGAGACTTCCAGACTTCAGACTATACTACAAAGCTACAGTAATCAAGACAATATGGTTCTGACCCAAAAAAAGAAATATAGATCAATAGAACAGGATAGAAGGCACAGAGATAAACCCACGTACTTATGGTTAACTAATTTATGACAAAGGAGGCAAGGGTACACATGTAGAAAAGACAGTGTCTTCAGTAAGTGTTGCTGGGAAAGCTGGACAGCTACATGTAAAATAATGAAATTAGAACACTCCCTAACACCATACACATAAATAAATTCAAAATGGATTAGAGACCTAAATGTAAGACCAGACACTGTAAAACTCTTAGAGGAAAACATAAGCAGAACACTCTATGACATAAATCACAGCAAGATGCTTTTTGCCCCACCTCCTAGAGAAATGGAAAGAAAAACAAAAATAAAAATGGGACCTAATGAAACTTAAAATCTTTTGCACAAACAAAGGAAAACATAAACAAGACAAAAAGACAACCATCAAAATGGGACAAAATATTTTCTTTTTTTTTTACATCTTTATTGGAGTATAATTGCTTTACAATGGTGTGTTAGTTTCTGCTTTATAACAAAGTGAATCAGTTATACATACACTTATGTTCCCATATCTCTTCCCTCTTGCGTCTCCCTCCCTCCCACTCTCCCTATCCCACCGTCTAGGCGGTCACAAAGCACCGAGCGAGAAAATATTTTCAAATGAAGCAAATGTCAAAGGATTAACCTCCAAAAAGCAGCTCATGTAGCTCAATATCACAAAATCAAAAAACCCAATCCAAAAACAGGCAGAAGACCTAAATAGACATTTCTCCAAAGAAGATATACAGGTTGCCAACAAACACATGAAAGGACGCTGAACATCACTAATCATTAGAGAAATGGAAATCAAAACTACAGTGAGGTATCACCTCACACCAGTCAGAATGGCCATCATCAAAAAATCTACAAACAGGGCTTCCCTGGTGGCGCAGTGATTCAGAGTCCGCCTGCCGACACAGGGGACACGGGTTCGCCCCGGTCCGGGAAGATCTCACATACTGCAGAGCGGCTGGGCCCGTGAGCCAAGGCCAAGGCCGCTGGGCCTGCGCATCCGGAGCCTGTGCTCTGCAACGGGAGAGGCCACAACAGTGAGAGGCCCGTGTACCACACACACACACACAAATCTACAAACAATAAATGCTGGAGAGACATTTATTGGAGAAAAGGGAACCCTCTTGCACTGTTGGTGGGAATGGAAATTGATATAGCCGCTAGGGAGAACAGTACGGAGGTTCCTTAAAAACTAAAAATAGAACTACCATACGACCCAGCAATCCCACTACTGGACATTTACCCTGAGAAAACCGTAATTCAAAAAGAGTAATGTACCACAATGTTCATTGTAGCTCTATTTACAATAGCCAGGACATGAAGCAACCTAAGTGTCCATCGACAGATGAATGGATAAAGAATATGTGGCACATATATACAATGGAATATTACTCAGCCATAAAAAGAAACGAAATTGAGTTATTTGTAGTGAGGTGGGTGGATCTAGACTCTGTCCTACAGAGTGAAGTAAGTCAGAAAGAGAAAAAGAAATACCGTATGCTAACACATATATATGGAATCTAAAAAAATAAGTTTATGAAGAACCTAGGGGCAGGAAAAGATTAAGGACACAGACGTAGAGAAGGACTTGAGGATATAGGGAGGGGGAAGGGTAAGCTGGGACAAAGTGAGAGAGTGGCATGGACATATATACACTACCAAATGTAAAATCGATAGCTACTGGGAAGCAGCCACATAGCACAGGGAGATCAGCTCGGTGCTTTGTGACCACCTAAAGGAGTGGGATAAGGGGGTGAGAGGGAGGTGCAAGAGGGACGGGATATGGTGTTATATGTATACATATAGCTGATTCACTTTTTTATACAGCAAAAACTAACACACAATTGTAAAGCTATTATACTCCAATAAAGATGTAAAAGAAAAAAACCAGAAAGCCCAGAGATAAACCTACACACCTATGGTTCACTGATCTATGACAAAGGAAGCAAGGATATATAATGGAGAAAAGACAGTCTCTTCAATAAGTGGTGTTGGGAAAAATGGACAGCTACATGTAAAGGAATGAAATTAGAACACTCCCTAACACCATACACAAAAATAAACTCAAAATGGATTAGAGACAGAAATGTAAGACCGGACACTATAAAACTCTTAGAGGAAAACATAGGAAGAATACTCAGACATAAATCACAGCAAGATCTTTTTTGATCCACCTCTTAGAGTAATGGAATAAAAAACAAAAATAAGCAAATGGGACCAAATGAAACCTAAAAGCTTTTGCAAAGCAAAGGAAACTGCAAACAAGATGAAAAGACAACCCTCAGAATGGGAGAAAATATTTACAAACTGATCAACGGACAAAGGATTAATCTCCAATATATATAAACAGCTCATGGAGCTCGACAGTAAAAAAGCAAACAACTCAATCCGAAAATGGGCAGATGACCTAAATAGACATTTGTCCCAAGAAGACATACAGATGGCCAAGAAGCACATGAAAAGCTGCTCTACATCACTAATTATTAGAGAAATATAAACCAGAACTACAATGAGGTATCACCTCACACCAGTTAGAATGGGCATCATCAGAAAATCTACAAACAACAAATGCTGGAGACGGTGTGGAGAAAAGGGAACCCTCTTGCACTATTTGTGGGAATGTAAATTGATACAGTCACTATGGAGAACAGTATGGAGGTTCCTTAAAAAACTAAAAATAGAATTACCATATGACCCAGCAATCCCACTACTGGGCACATACCCAGAGAAAACCATAATTCAAAAAGACACATTCACCACAATGTTCATTGCAGCATTGCAGCACTATTTACAATAGCCAGGTCATGGAAGCAACCTAAATGCCCATAGACAGACGAATGGAAAAGATGTGGTACATATATAAAATGGAATATTACTCAGCCATATAAAGGAATGAAATTGGGTCATTTGTAGAGACGTGGATAGATCTAGAGACTGTCATACAGAGTGAAGTAAGTCAGAAAGAGATAAACAAATATCGTATATTAAAGCATACATGTGGAACCTAGAAAAACGGTACAGATGAACCAATTTGCAAGGCAGAAATAGAGACACAAATGTAGAGAACAAATGTATGGACACCAAGGGGGGAAAATGGCAGGCTGGTGGTGGTGGGATGAATTGGGAGACTGGGATTGACACATATACACTTATATGTATAAAATAGATAACCAAGAAGAACCTGCTGTATAAAAATATAAATAAAATTAAATTAAAATAAATAATATTTTTTAAAAAAACAGAAAAAAAGTTCTTTCCTTCCCATAGACATACTTATATGAATGAATTATTTCCATGCTTATATCTATAAATACAAGAAGAGGAATAAAACCTACCTTGAGCCAAAAAAGAAAAAAGAGAAAAAACAGAGCCCACCGGTCATACAGAGGAAAACCCTATCAGGGCACTTGCTCCAGTGATAAACAGTTCTGAAGTTGGTCAGAGGTGGGGAATCATCTCCCATGCAGCCAGCAGCACCCTCGCAAGGATCATTCTCATTGCAAAGCTGGGGGACCGTGCCGAGGCGTCTGTGAGTAAACGTGAGCTGAGCCCCAGGCCAGCTGCTGATGAACTGTTCCCACCCATCCCAGGTAAAACACCCGAATGTGTGCAAGGACTCAAAAGCCTAGAGGAAGGGCCGTGGAGCCACACCAGTGACAGCACACCAGCCGACTTGTTGCCTGCAGGCCAGCCAGGATGGTCCTGGCCCCAGGCGCTCTTCTGGAAGCTTTCCATTTCCCTGCCTGAGGTACCCCTCGTGTCTCGGCCCCCACTGCTTTTTTCCTTCCTCACCTCTGCCCGGGGAGACTTCCAGTGGCAGGTATGGGTGACACATCCTCTTCTTTAGCAGGTGGCAGCCCGGCAACTCCTGCAGAATGTCCAGCAGCGCCCCACTCACACCGGGCCACCCACAAAGCCGTGGCCCCACACTCCCTCCCATAAGCCCATTCCCGAGACTGCTGACAGGGCAGAGAATATGGCGTCAGGCACAGCTGCAGGGGCTCTTGCTGCCTGGAGTGGTGTTTATATTGACCTCAACCCAGGCACACCTGGGGAGGGCTGGCCGGCAGCCAATCCCCACCCCTCAGAGGCTCACAGTTGCAGAAAATGGACCTTGCTGAACTGGCCAGGTCCAAGGAACAGGTGTGGGCTCCTCAGAGTCAGGATAGACGAGGGGCTGCAGCTCTGGCTTGTTTTCTAATCATTTTCTCTGGTCCATGAGTGGGAGACAACTTCAAGAAGATCCTCTCCTAATGAGAGGAGCCCAGGAGTCAGGGAGAGGAGGGGTGGTGGGTGGAGACAGGGGCCTGGTGCCCCGGCTGCAGTGGAAGTCTCTGGAAGACCAGGCGGAGGGAGGCCGCACAGAGTGATGCCCAGGGTCACAGACCTGTCGGAGCTGCTGTTTGTTAGTTCAAGTCCTGCTCTGCGGTGCTCTGTGTCAGCTCTGAGTGACAGGTGAGCTGGGGGTGCTCTGCAATGAGGGCTATGTGCACGGTTCCTGTGTGCCCAGCCCTGCCGGGGTACCAGCCCAGGGGAGCTCCGTATCCTGGGAGGGACCTGACCACGAGTGCCCCATGGGCTGCTGGGTAGATGCACAGGTGAGCTCCATACCCTGGGAGGGGCGTGACCACGAGTGCCCCATGGGCTGCTGGGGACCTGCCCAGGTGAGCCCCATATCCTGGGAGGGGCCTGACCACGAGAGCCCTGTTGTCGGCTGGGGACCTGCCCAGGTGAGCTCCATATCCTGGGATTGGCCTGACCACGAGAGCGCCGAGGGCTGCTGGGGACGTGGTAAAGCATGTCAGGACAGTCAGTGAAGCCACCGAGGATATACATCCAGTAGTTCCTAATTCCTACACCCTGCTGGTCATTCTACCAACCACCAGGACATGGTATTTTGTATTAGACTTCAATGATGCCTTCTTCTGTATTCCATTAGTCCCAGAGTCACAAGAAATTTTGGCTTGTGAGGGCCAGGACTCAACATACAACAAAAACCATACTGCTGGGCCGTCCTGCCCCAAGGGTTCAAAATTTCCCACACCATCTTTGGGAAAACGTTAGATAAAGACCTAAAAGTTCTACCTCTGGAAAACGGAACCCTCCTTCAATATGCAGACGACATTCTGATCACCAGCCCTACTAAGGAGACCTCTGACCTACCTAGCCAAAAAAGGATAGAAGGTGTGCAAGAATAAGGCTCAAATATCACAGACTAAGGTGACCTGCCTGGGCTTCATTCTCAGAGAAGGTCAGAGAAGCCAATCCCAGGAAAGGGAAGAAACCATTTGCAGCCTTACCCCTTCTAATACTAGAAGACAGCTCAGGGGTTCCTGGGGAGGCCGGGGTTTGCTGCATCTGGATCCCTAACTACAGTCTAATAGCTGGGCCTCTATATGAAACACTGAAAGGAAAAGATGATGATCCTTTTGAATAGAATCCAGAAGTGGCCTTTCGAAGAATGGAAAGAGCAGTCAATTCAGACCTTTGCCCTGGAACTCCCTAATTTAGCTAAACCCTTTGACTTTTACATTCCCAGTCAAAGGTGAATCGCCCTTGGAGTATTAGTGCAAAAACTGGGACCACTTGAAATGGAACAACGCAAGAATGCCCTCCAAGTAGGATAAACTACGGTCACCAAGGGCTTGGCCCACTGCCCCATCACTCTTTGCCACCTGGACCAGAGGGGCGTGGTGCCTGGATGCATCACTGTGGTTTAGGGACACAGAGTCCATAAGCGTACCTAGGATCTGGGAGAGCACATTCCATGCATCAGGAAAAGGTCTCAGAGGTCCTGGGCCATTGCCAAGTAAGACCACTCAGCTTGTCTCTCACTTTCAATAAAGGAAGGGAGAAGCCCACTGTGGCAACTGCTCAGGAGCCTGGGAATTTGTCCTGCCTCATGGTAGAGCAGCCCAGGCCTGAAAACCTCACTGCCAGATATTAAGTTGTCTAGGAGGCTGGGGCAAACCCCAAGGCAAGCCACGGTAATTATCCAGAATGGCTGTTCTCTGCCTAGGCTCCTCTTAGAGGCTCATTCTAGTCCCAGGGAACTATAAACCAGTTAACAACTCAACTCTAATTAATAAGCTCCTTAATGAAGATATAAATATCCACATTTTTATCCTTTATGATGTACTTTGGGCTCTTTTCCCCTTAAATAGCTGAACTGATGTCTCTGCTTCCTCCTTTTTCAATTCCTGCTTTCACATTGGTTTCTGGTCTCTAAATAACAATCACTGTCTGTCTTTGCTCTTTAAATCCATCTCATCCAATGCCCCCTCCTCTCTGTTCCTTGTCTGTCAGGATATTTTGTGTGTTCCTTAGAAGCTCCATTGCCAAACTGTGAGGAACAGGGAAACCTGCTGAAGTTTTCAAAGAGAAGGGGCAGAGGCTGTGTGGCTATCTACATGTACGAAAACCAAAAGAGAGGCCATGATATTTGAAAAAGGCAAACAATCATCATCATCCAGAGAAAATACAAGAAAGGTGACTGGCAACCACTGCTGCACGTCACTGTTTTCCACTGAGAGCAAAATTCTAGCTGGAGCAGTTAGACTAAAGGCACAGGGTGTCAGAAAGGTCAGACATGAACATCTGAAATTCCTCTGTGTCAAACCTCAAAGGCTTATTTTAACCTAAAACACAACTGTATATCCATTCACCAATCTTTCTTACATTATGTAAGCACGTGGTCTCTGCTGTTACACACACCAGGGTCTGTATATCAACTATACCATTTAGTAGCTATGTGACTCTGGAGAGTTCCTTAACTTCCCTAAGTCTTGGTTCTTCATGTGTAAAGTAAGGCTAATAGCGCCTACCTCTTTGTGAAGGAAAATAAGACAATGCAGGGGTACTGCCTGGCCCAGAGTAAGTGCTCATAAAGATTCGCTTTTGTGATTTTTACTGTTATATTGGAATTTCAAGAGAAAAAACTATTTCATCTTCTAGGAAGGTCCCAAGTCCTAATAGATGACTCTTTTTAACAAGGTCATAGGTCACCCTGTTCTTTAATGTTCCTATGCCAACTGGACCAAGTAGAGCATCCCCCCTTTCTTTAGAACTTTGGGTGACTGATCTCTGGATACTTTCATCTCGGCCTCTGGGTGCGGCTGAAACTCACACTATTGATTTCTCATTGTACTGAGTATCAACCAAAGGCAGAAGTCAGATTTTACTGAGATCCGTGTTTGTTTCATTTTCTCCCACTGAGAAATGGGAGTAACTATAGTTCCAGGTCACAGTTTATTTCCTGTAACTAAAGCTCCTTGGCCTTTTACTAATTATTTTTGTGACATCTGTTTGGATTTTGTGTTATCAGACATTTAGAAGGTTTATTTCAGCTATTCGAGGGTTGATTCCATAGTGCTTTCCAAACTGTGACACAGACATCTAGATGATCACCAAGCTTGGTTGCTCTTTCTGGGTAGACTGATGCGTGGACTGCATTTCCCTGCCTCCCTTCCATTTAACTGGAGCCATGTGACAAGTTCTCAACAATAGTATGTTTAAGGACAACAGGCTTTGCAAAGCAGGCAGAATGCTAAGATGTTGTAACAGGTCTGCTGGAGTATATGTCCTATAACCAGCTTTCTGTCCTCAGATATTCTTCAACTGTTGTGGGCTACATCCCTGATATGTTCTCAGATCTGGAAAATGAGCACCCACTGATACCAGCAGTTTATAGATTTCTGGGGAGGCCATGGTGATGTCCAGGAGGTTTTATAAACTTAAGACAGAAAAGGCCAAGATGAAAAGTCCCACTAAAAAAAAAAAAGTCCCACTATTAGAGGATTTGCATTATTTTGAAAGCAGAATTTTGCTTGCAAAAAGATGCTTCTAAGTCTGATGACAGAGTCATCACTGTCTCTGGGTAACACTAGATTCTGTGGGCTTAGCATCAAGAGAGACTTGGAAGCATCAAGAGAGACTGAGCACCTTCTACCATGGTGCCCTGTTGGGCAGGATACTCAGTGTTATCAGACATTTAGAAGGTTTATTTCATGGGCTTCCCTGGTGGCTCAGTGGTTAAGAATCCACCTGCCAATTCAGGGGACACAGGTTCGAGCCCTGGTCCAGGAAGATCCCACATGCCGTGGAGCAACTAAGCCCGTGCACCACAACTACTGAGCCTGCGCTCTAGAGCCCGCGAGCCACAACTACCGAAGCCCGTGCGCCTAGAGCCCATGTTCCGCAACAAGAGAAGCCACCACAATGAGAAGCCCGCGCACCTCAGAAAAGAGTAGCCCCCGCTCACCGCAACTAGAGAAAGCCCGCGCGCAGCAACGAAGACCCAACACAGCCAAAAATAAATAAATAAAATAAATAAATTTTTAAAAAAAGAAGAAGAAGGTTTATTTCAGCTGGTGGTGGGAGGATACTCATACTCTCTAAAGGCAGTCACTGGAAGCAAAACAAGTCCTGCTCCTAGAGCGCATCCAGCCACTCTTAGAAAGGATACTTGGTGAAGCAGATTCTGTAGTTGAAAACCCACATGGAGATCTTTGAAGGTCACAGGGAAGGCCCTAAAAAAGTTAACCATCTTGCCTATCATATCAGTCTACATCATGACATTATCTTTCTGAATACTAATTTTTTTCAGTCTCCACAAAGATGCACTACTAAAATGCATCCACTGCTTTTTTTTTTTTTTGGCTACGCCCCCCGACTTTCAGGATCTTAGTTCCCCAACCAGGGATCAAAACCAGGCCCCCTGCAGTAAAAGCATGGAGTCCTATCCACTGGACCGCCAGGGAAGTCCCCATCTATTGCCTTTGCATTAGAGAATGAGCAGTGGGAGAAAGTGGGCTGGGAGCTGGGAGGGATAGCAGGTGGAGGTGGCATCAGTTGTGATGGGGATCAGGTAGGTGTTCAAAATCAGTATAGGGTATGGGTTATTCTAGAAACTTATTCCAACTCTGCATGGATTGTCTTAAAGTTGAAGCCAGAGTTAGGAAGGTCATAGCATTTTGAGTCTCAGAATTGGTGAGTAGAGACCTTGATGTACTTCTCACTCGTGGTGGTGTCCTGGGATCATAGTATGGAACTGGTGGTCAAAAAAAGAACCAGAGGCATACAGGAAGTTCATACTTCTGATTGAGGCAAAATCTGCTGTTAAATTACATTAACTATCTGTAGTAGACAGAATGTATAATCTCTTCCCCTTGACTGTTGACACAAAAATAGTGGGAGTTTACTCCCATGATGAGGTTACATTATATGGCAAATGCTTCCCACTGTAATGTAAATGTTACGAGATTTTCTGTTTTACTTTAATTCCTACAACTTCCAACCTCAAATCACACGCCACTTTGGGGATTTCATGACTGACTGAACTACGTAAGAGCTGATGTATGTTTATTTTCTCAGCACCTTCCTCCAGGAAGCTTTCTCTCTTTCTCCCTGAGGTTGGGTCAAGCACTCAACCATACAAAACACACAGCATGTATTCATTTATTTACCTTGACCTCACCTTTTCTAAAAGGGCATAACATATCTTTTAAAAGCATAACAGGATTTTTTAAGAGGAAAAGGCACAGCACCAGGAAACAGAACATAGAACCATAAAGAAATGTTCTCACTAGAGAGGCCTTAGGGATGTCAAATTCCCTATGCCCCCAGCCTCCCTTTAAAGGTAATGGAACCAAGGTCCAGAAAGCACAAGCTTCTGCCCCTGAAGCCACACAGCTGATGCAGAGCTGACATCCTGTGACTCTGTTTAACACTTTTGGTGATGGGGAATGAACAGACGGTAAGGCCTTCCTGAAACTAGTTAATGACTGACTTGAGTCTAAAGCCAGAAATACAAGGTAGAGGAGAAAGAAAACAGTCACTTGGATAGAGTAACGCTACTTCCCCATTTATTCAGACCCCAACTAGTGCTGTGACATATATGACATATAATATATATAGGAGAGTTACTGGAATTACTGAACTGCTTAGTACATACCAGGCAGTCCACTAAACATTCTCCTCGCGGGATCCCATTGAATCCCTGCAATGATCCTAGGGGGTACAATCCACTGTTATTTACATTTCAGTCAAGAAAACAGGCTCAGCAAGGTTAAATGATTTCCCCACTATCACACAGGTAGTGGGTGGTGGACACAAGACTTGAATACAGGTCTATTTGACTCCAAAATGTGCACTTGTTCTCCAACCTAGAAAAGTATGTCACCTTCCATCGAGCAAGAACAAAGGAGATGCACGTATTCCCAGCACCAGAATTCAGTCATTCAGCTCAGTACCTCCCACATAGAATGGAAAAGGCGGAACCAGCCTGTGTGAGACAATGGACCCAGTAGCAAATACAATCAGGGTCATGCCTATAATTAAAGTTCATGGTATCACTCTATAATAGAGGGATATATCCATCCGTGTATGTATAGTAAAATAAAGACAGCACACTCATGGAATCCGATCCCTTCCCGGTCAGTCCACAGCAGGAGCTGCCCGGAGCTCTGATCCAGGGCTCTGTGTCCTGAGCAAAATCTGCCCGAGTGGTAAATGCCCTTCCCTTGGGCCAGTGACTCACTGCAGTTTCTCTGCTGGATGCTTTGGCTCTGCTCTGAGGGCGGCTCTTATTGGACCCTGATGCAGTTCCTATTTCACAAATCAGAGTTTAAACCTTCACAAGAGAGTATCGATTTGTGCTATCAAACAGCAAGATTCCAGAGCTGGGGAGGTGAGGGAGTCTGGCCCCTTTAGTCAATATTTTCTTACTCATTAAAGCAGATGTCTGATTCAAATTTTGATTTTAAGCCAGACTCAGAGACTGAGAATCAGTATTCTGATGGTTCAGTCTTTACTGGGCAACAAAAATCTGTCCATTGTTTCAACATCCCTGTCTCTCTCTCTCCTTCCCCCCTCTTTCTCCTTCTGTCTTTCCCAGCCTTGATGTTTAAGTTCAAGCCCAGATGACACCTACTTTCTACCACTGTTCCCACAGAGAGATATAAAGGGCAACCTCCAACCCAGGGCGAAAGCTAGCCAACTGCCAGGGTTCTATTGCTCCCTGGATGAATGCATCTTCCCAGCAGATAATTTCTGTCTTAATAGGCCGCTCTAGTCATCCTGTTCCAACTGGAGCCTCTTAAGATTTAAAGATTTGAGCAGGTAAAGAACAGCAAAGAGGATCAACAAACTTGTGAAAGGATAATTCATAACAGTTACAGCCCAAATGCTCTCCTCTCAAACCTCCTGCAGCATTGCCCTGTGCAAAGCGCACAGGATTTATAGCTTCTCAGACCTTGTTTGCACCTCCAGCTCAGCCACTCACTAGAAGGGTTACTTTGGGTGAATAATTGAACTCTGGGCTCATTTTCCTCATTTGTCAAATACTGAACATAACCACTGTCTCATAAAATCGGTATGGAAGTTAAATTAGATAGCATAATTAAATAAAGTGCTTTTCAGAATCACATAATCATAATCTCATAATCACTCACAAGCTCATCATCATTGGCACATAGTAGGTTCTCAATAAATGTTAATTTTTCAATCTTTCTCTCAAATCCACTTCTCTCTCCCAGCAACCCCACTCAGTCTTTTTCTTCCTGTTTCTCCATTTTCTGCCTTCTTTCCATTATCTACCTTATGCTCGTCTCCTTCTCACCATCCCCTTTAACTGGACTTAAAACCATAAACTGTCAGCACCAGAAGGATCTAAAGTCGTGTCCTCACTTCAAGATGAATCACCAGCTACTCTCTGGCACGGCCACGGGCAGCACTCAGCACTCCAGTCTCCCAGAGTCACCATCCTAGTCTTTCTCTCTCTTTCAGAGTTGAAGTTTTTGAAGGTAGCAGCTTCCTGGCAGTTTCAGGAAATTCTCCGGAGAACAACTCCAAAGAGCCGCAAAAAAAGGAATTACCAAGATATCTCTGAAAAAAATTGTTTCACAGATATTAGAAGAGAAATAATTCATATGCTTGCTTCCCATTTGCAGCTCATAAAATGGTAAATTCATTTCAGTTAAGCTGCTTCAAATTTGATGCATATTTTTTATAAATCTGAGCTATGGGCTGTCTTCTTTCTCCCCTCTGATGACACCGGTGTGCTAAAGCCAGCTCACATGGCTCCTGAGAGCCAAGTCTTAGCCACGCTTTCCAGCTCTGCATTCAGTGATACCAAAAGGTAACTTGAAATTGAAATGGTGGGAGTATTTATACCACAGAAACTGGCAACCACTGCAAACAGATTTTTTTTTCAGAGAACCAACTGTTAAATATTTCCCAGCACATGATTGGATAAGTTCTCATGACTTTAGCACTGATTCCTAGACAGCCTCCTTTTGCTTGAAAGATCTTTTAAGTTTATTTTTACAACAATGATTTCCTACAGGGATTCTACAAGCTTCACCCTGTGTGTACATTGTAATGAGTTTAGGTCTATAGAAACCTGTGTTTCTTTAAAACACAGATACTTCTTCAGTTTTTCTGCTGGTCATGACAGAGGCTCTATTAACACCCAATCATATAAATCTGCTCTGCCTTAGCTGCGTAAAGATGAAGGGGCCTGCTGGGCCATTGGTACATCTGCCTTCATTCTGTCCTATTGATTTAAATACAGAATGAAAGGTTGTGAGGATTTTACTCCCTAAGAATCTCTGTGAGCTGTTATTGACATCATTGAGCATTTCATTGTTCATACCCACATTCAAATGAAGCTCATTTTCTCAAATATTATACTGTGCTAGTAACTAAGAGGCCATACAATGGGCCCTGAGGCCAGACAGCCTGGGGTTGAATCCCAGCTCCCCTACTTTCCAGCAAGTTCCTTAACCTCTCTGTAGCTCAGTTGTAAAATGAGGGTAATAACAGAACCCACCTCCCTGAGTTGTTACGAGAATTAAGTGAGTAATACATATCAAATGCTTAGAACAGTGAGTGGCACATAGTAAGTGCTAAATAAATGTTAACAATTAGGAGAGAGTAGAAATAGAACGTTTATTGCAAGGTAAGATACTCGAGCACCAGGTTTTAGTTGGTGGAGATGAGACTGGGAAACCCGTTTAGAATATTGCTGCTAGAAGCCTATATCAGTTATGGAAGGGATCTCAGAAACTCTGGGTCTGGAGGTCCCCCTGTCCTCACTGAAAAAGTCATATCTTCTAAACTGCAGCAGCTGGAGAGAACAACTGAATCTCTCCACCTTATGTGAGGTAAGAGTTCACAGCCTCAGTCCCCAGGGCGACACAAAGGGTGACGTTCACACACAGACACCACAGTGGGCGGTACCTACACCACAGGCTGTGTAGATGGCCTGTGGGTTAGGGACAATTCCTACCTGTGAGCCTCACTTCCCCACTCTCATGACCCTTACAGAATGCAAGGGAGGGCAATTCATGGTAGTAAAGGGATCCACCTCTTTGGTAATGATAGGGCTATTCCCCAATATTCTAATTCTTCTCCTTCTAAGCACACGGTGGGCTCACACTTCCCCTCTTTCTTCTAGTTAGGCAAGTCTAAATGTCTTTTGGGGGGCAATAAAATGTGAACAGAAATAATATGTGTCTCCTCCAAACTTCAAGGGACAATGAGTGATTTGCCTACTTCCTTCTGCCTGCCATAGTGACTAGAAACGTTCCATGTGATAAGGTTTCATCAATTTTCGTCCCTGAATGTGAATAATCTGGAGCAAAGTCCCCAGATTACCCACAATAGACATACAACAAGAACAAGATGAAACTTCGTTGTTTTCAGCAACCGAGACTTTGGGGTTGTTTGTTACTGCACAAAGCCTATCCTATCCTGACTGATACAACATTAATTCCACTCTAATTTATACTTTAAAAAATGAATAAGGTCTTTGCAAACTCATTTCCTTTATTACTGGTAGCAAATTACTTGTGATAGCAGATCTCAAAAACGAGCCAATACAATTTAAAATCATAGATTTACAGAAATATAATTTATTATATACAAGATTCATGTTAAAGTTTTTCTATAAATTCCACTTATTTAGCAAGTTCAGTTATCTTTGTTTTCTTTGTCCTTTATTGGACAAGGTGATCCATTTAACCTTAAAATTTCTATATTTTGATTCCATTAAAGATTCATGCCTGAAAGAAATCAAACAAAAATCCTACAAAGGCTGAACAAAGCAGACTTCTAGAGAGGAAATTCAGTGGCAGAAAAAGAGAAGCTACATGAGCAACTGCTGCCCCCTTCTGCCTAAAATTTCTCCTTCTCCTTGCATTACCCTCATTTTTATCCTGATACTACCACTCTACTCCCCAAGGGTTCACTCCCCCTCAGCTGGGTTCTTCTTTGGCCCAAACTTTCTTTCTCACTGGAACTAATACAAATTGGCATTTTCAAAAATAATTTTTCTTGAAGGAAGACAGAAAAAGTAAGTGAAAATAAACAGTATACATAATACAAAAGGAATATAATTAATGTAGGTTTTAAAAAAACTGCTCAGAGGGGCACCATCATGAATAATTATCCTTGTCTCTAGTTTGGCTGGGAGTGTTCACAGGCACCTTGCCTGCACTTCTGGCCTTCTAGTTTCTGCCTGCACACAGTGAGACCATCTTGTCTCTTACTACATTACCACAGTCTAACTAAACATCTTGCTACAATCAAGGACAAATGCCAGAACCACTTTCCTTGAATCTAATGTCTTCAGCCCTCTAACATTCTCCCCTTCAGACTTGATTTTTCTGATTCAGAGACATCACTTTTACAATCCATTCACAGGATAGTGGGGAGAGGCATCCTTAATCGCCACTGATGGATCTTGCCTTTCCAAGATCAGGTTAATAGCTTTGCCCATTTCTATAACTTAGTCATCAGCACACTGTGGCAAAAACACACATACACACGCACACCACATACAGACATAATACTAAAGAAAATGATCTAGTCTAATCAATATAATTTTACAGTACTGAATGAATGTCCATATTTACAGTGACTATGTTCATATATAGTATATTAGTTAAGAATATGAGCTTTGAGCTCATACATGGGTTTAAGTCTCAGCTCCAGCACTTCATGGCTAGAGATCCTAAGGCAAATTATTTAATCTCTCTAAGCATCTGCTCCTTCAAGTGTAGACTAAGAATAATAGTGGTATCTACTTCATACAATTGATGTAAGCTAATTAACATAAAGCGAGAGAATGCATATAAAGCCGTTAGTGCAGTGCCTGGAACACAGGAAGTACCAGTAAGTTTGAGCAGGTAGTGGTAGTGGTGGAGGTGGTGGTAATAGTAACAATACCACCATCTCAAATAAAATGAGAATCATTGTCTCACATTCCATTATCCCCACATTTCTATGGTAACTTCCACAAATCTTCAGCTTTTTTCTAATGAGCGCCCGAGAGTGATCTTTAAGTTGTTTAGAAATTCAAAGCTCTTTATTAATTATCACTGATTCTGCAATATTACCCACATCATAGGCAAGACATTATCCATGCCCCAGTGCTCTGGAATTATTCAAGTTTGCTGATCTGAGGGCGATGCTACCCTGGCACCTTCAAAGGGTAAAAAGGCTTTCCTTATTTCCTGCCAAGCTGCATCATCCACTTGCTTGAAACTCATCCAGATTCGGTTCTGCATTAGGAAACACGTAAGTGCCCCCAAGAGAATTCAAACACTTAGCAAAGCACTGAGCAATTAAACTTCGGTGAACTACTTTAGAAACCAGAAAACGGAAGGGAGAGGAGTCAGAGAGGGGAAGAGAGAAAAGGAAGGCAAATTTAAGTGGCTCAGCTGAGTTTGGGGGAGAGAGCAATGTGTCTACTCATTATGTGCTTCCATTTGGAAGGAAGTCAGATGTTTTCATTGAAAAGCAAGCAAAAACCTTTCATGATTTAGTACACAGGCAAACTCATACATTAAGGCAAAGTAGTCCCCAATGTAAACAGGTGCAATCACTCTTTACATATCCCAGCTGTCAAAAATATAGTCTGGTCTGACTGCAGGAGGCAGGCAGGGTGACCACTTTTGGGTCTTTCTGGAATAAAAGCACTAATTAGAAGATCATGTCTCTTATTTGGCCCTCTTCTACTATTCTTACCTAACATGGAAGCCTTTGAACAGGGGTTTAGATTGAGCTTCCTCTTTGATGACTGGCTCATCCCTCAAAGATTCCTACCTCTGGCTCAGAAGCAGGAGTTCTGAGAAATAGCCACTGGTCTTCTCTGATGCACCTGGCAGCAGGTCATAATCCAGACCAAACACAGTTTTTTGAGGCAATACGTACCTATTGAGCATTTGCCAAATGCAAGCAGCCATACCAGGCACTGAGGGAGACACATGGCCTGTAAATTACAGCCTCTGCCTTCCAGAGGCTCACAGTCCAGCCACTCAAGAGAAGGAAATTCTTCTCTACCTCACGCTCCCAGGGTTGTCCCAGGACGTTACTCCAAATCCAGTCTATTTTAGCCTGCATTGAGATTTGCATCTCCTTCTTGGGAACCAGAAAAGAACCTTCTAATTTTATGAGACACTAGGGTGAAAGAGAACAAATCTAGTCATATCCTGAAGATAAGCCAACCAATCAAATCAAAGGCTTCAAAGGAGGTAATCCAGTACCAAGGCATAGAACCCCAAGTTCAACAGGTCAAAACAGCAAAAACTATTTGCTGAGAAGTGAGTACCGATGATGGTGGTGGTCCCTTCTCTCATCAAAGCACCATGTGCTTAGCAGAATAAAGAGCTTACCTAAAGCCCAGCTGGAAGTTGGTGGGGTACAGATAAGATAGGTGTGCTGCTAAGCTATGGGACACCCATTGCTACCCTCTGAAAGATCCTTGGATGCCCCTGTGGGCTAAGCAAGAGAAGAATGACCAATGGAATTCAATCCCTTTAACTCAGATTACAAGACATCAAAGAGTCACTTTTTTTTTGAAAATTTTTGGCAGAGATCAATTTCCATACTAATTCTATTTTTTTAATTGAAGTATAGTTGATTTCAAAGAGCATTTTTGAAAATCTGTCCAGCAATTCACCCTGATAGTCATCTATAACTCTCTAAGAAATGTTTATATCTTACAGATCTGAGACTTTGGAACCATTTGAAGATGGCTTTTATTATATTACAGAACATTTTTCCTTTTGTGCATTGGCATCCTTCTGATGTACTGAGATGATCTCCAAAGTTCTGATGAAAACTGAGACCTCCAGGAAAATCTACAGACAAGATTTGGAACTATCTTATGAATCAGTTGGATCTTTGCTGGTCACCCATCATCTATCATGAGCCTAACTAACGAGAAAGCTAATCAGAAGTGACCCAAAGAAGCATATCTAAAACAGCATCTTAATATTTGGGTTTGTGCTGAAGTTCTTCAGGATCACTAACAATAAGAACTAACATTAATTGAATATAATGAATATATTGAATTAATTAATGGAATATAATGCCAGGAATATAATGAGGCAAAGTGAGATTAAGCAATTTATAATCAGAAACACAGCTAGTAAGTTTGAACAAGGGTTTAACCTGGCTGGGAAATGGACCAAGCAGAAAGATCCAGCTGCCAAGCTTTCACACTTGACCACATGCTCCAGTCTACACCCTCATGAACTCAATGACCAGCACCAAATGCCACCTTATGCTTCTATCAACCATTTTCTTCAATTCTGAGAGGATCCACTACAATTTAAGGATTAAATCTTACTTGTCAAGACTGCAGGTAATGATATTTTTCCCTTTTAAATGTTTATGAAGAGATGGCAATAAACATGAGAATTTGGCTCACTTTTTCCATTTCCATATAGCATTGGAACCCTTCCTACACAGCAAATCACTTAGAGGTGTTTAAAATAAAAGACTGATGTCCAGAAAATGAGCTCAGAGATTCTGACTGAGTCTGGGGTGGATCCTAAGAATCAGTAAATTTTTAAGCATTTTCCAGGGGAGTCTCAAGTGCAACCAGGATTGAGGACTGCTTCACGTTATAGGATGGGAAACCCATGTTGCTCTGAAGAGAGAGGGGATTGTCAACTCCTTTCCTTCTGACATAACCTCTTGTACCCCTTCCCTCTCCAGTCAATTCAACAGCCTGCTGCCAGAGGGATCTTCTCAGATTATATCATTCCTCTACTCTAAAATCATCTTTAATCATATAATACTATATGCAGTAGCATAAAGAATTACATTCCAAATCTTTAGCCAGGTAAAAGACTCTCTACATTGTGGCCCAAGCCCACCATTCAGCCTCATATCTGTCTCCCCTTGGGGATCCTCCCACTCCAGCTAAGTTGATCTGCACCCCCTCAAAAAAAAAAACCTCCTGTTTCTTCTTATTCTCTGATTCAGAGCAATTCTGCTTTTACTAGCCCTACCCCTTCACTCACTATCAGGCCCACCTTTGTACATCAAGGGGCTTTGACCATTCATTCCTCCTTTCTTTCCTTTACCAGGACCCTCTCCTCCCCTAGGGTCCTTGATTTGCCCAAAATCCTACCGTAATCACAGAAACTACAGTAGGCTCAGAAACTCCTCTGGATCTTGCCTTCCTTAGGTACCCTTGGACCCCTCACTCATTGTCTCTCGTTTGTCCTGAATCCCTTGGCTTTCCACCGCAGCATTCTCTTCTACTACAGTGCCTATTTGAATTCAGAGGACAGACCTTGGACTGCTCACTGCACTTTTCAGGCATTCTTCCTGAGCTCCAACCACAGCCATCTTGGGCAAGAGAGGCTACAACCCTGCCTGTCACCCATCAGGAATGGTTCCGTGTGGGCAGCGGTCTTTATCCATTGTGTTTTACTTAGGTGTCCCAAGAGCCTAAAACAGTGCCTAGTACACAGGAGGCACAAGTAAATACTTGTTGCATGAATCAATGGGCACATCCATCATCACCTAACCTGATGATGATGAATCATTTCTACTTTGTAAAGCAAATCGACTTGTGTTGGGGAGGAAGATCCCTTCTTCCCACTTAAAACTATCTATCATGTGATGGATTATTTAACACAGTCATAATAACCAGAACCCTGATTAATACTATGCAGCATTTGTATTACCCTTTGTACCTTTCAATGCATTATCCCATTTATCATCTCAGTCTATCCTGGTAATCATCTCATTTCTCTACTACAGATGAGAAATGAGGCAGAAAGGTAGCAGAACTCGATCAAAGTCACAAAGCTAGCTGAAAGCAGTCAGGATTGAAGTCAGGGCCTGGTCTGCTCATCCCAAGCTCTCCCCATGCTGCTGCTACAGGAGTGCTGGTGCTACACCTCATCAAATACCATAGCACACACGTCGCCATTCACCTCCTCACAAGCCCGCTGTATTAGTCAGGTTCTCCAGAGAAAAGAACCAGTAGGATATATAGAGATACACGGGAAGAGAGTTATTATTATGAGTGGTTGGCTCATATAACTGTGGAGGCTGAGAAGTACCATGACCTGCCTTTTGCAAGCCAGAGGCCCAGGAAAGCAAGTAGTGTAGTTCCATTCCAAATTCAAGAACCATGAGAGCTAAGAGTCTAAGTCCCAGTTCAAGTGTGAAGGCCTCAGAACCAGGAGAGCCGATGTCGAGAGCAGGTGACGGATGTCCCAGCTCAAGCAGAGAAAACAAATTCCCCTCTCTCTCTGCCTTTTTGTTCTATTTAGGCCCTCAGTGGGTTGGATGATGCCCACCCACATTGGTGAGGACATATTTTCTATTCAGTCCACCAATTTAAAGACTAATCTCACCATCACTGACACACCCAGAAATAATGTTTTACCAGCTATCTGGGCATCCCTGTGACCCACTCAAGTTTAGCCATAAAATTAACCATCACACCTGCCTATTGTGTCGGAAGGGACCGTGCGAGATTTGATGTTTCATTCACAGAACAAATGTGAAAACTTAGGTAACAGGCGCTTTGCCTCTCTACATTTGGGGTGGTCACAAACAAATTCCTATTAAATCAGAATAAAGGAGGAAAGCTATTATTTAAAATCACACTGGCCTTCAAGGACAGGGTATCCTGGTAAAAAAAAGAAAGGAGGGGTGAGTAGTCAAAGCCATTTCATGTACAAAGATGGATCCCATGGCGAGTTGAGAAGGGCTAAGGAGAGCTGAATTGTTAAACTGCTTTGCCAGGAATCTGAAAGCAGCTTAGCTGAGTGGTTCTGGCTTAAGGAGTTTCACAAGATTGTGGTCAAACTGTCAGAGGGGGTTCAGTCATCTCTAGGCCCAACTGGAGCTGAAGAATCCACTTCCAAGCTCACTCTCAGAGTTTTGCCAGGCCTCAGTTCATCATTGGCTATTGACCTGAGGCCTTCGTTCCCAGCCACACAGTCCTACTCACGGTCCTGTTCACAATATGGCAACCAACTTCCCCCTCAACCCAGAGATCTGAGCGAGAAGAGGAGGGGGTCAGGGACTAGAGTGAGGCAAGAGACGAGGCTAGGTGAGAACTGAAGCAGGCACTCATGGATCACCCCCAGTTTGGGCCCTGAAAGAGAGTGCCTAAGACAGAAGCTGTAGTGCTTTTTTAATCACCTCTTTTTGAAAAGGGTATATGTCTTAGTCTGCTTAGCCACCATCACAGAATACTATCACTTCTGCCATACGTTATTGTCCACGCAGACCTGGTACATCGGGTGAGGGGACTACACAGGGTGTGAATTCCAGGAGGCAGGGGTCTCTGGGGCCATCTTGGGGGCTGACTACCAAAGAAGTTATTCAGTCTTTAGACTATGATTATGCAGGTTCTCATGGAGATCATGTTCATTGTGTGACTTACAATGCATAGAACAACCCCTCTAACAGTAGCCCCTCCTCATCCACAGTTTTACTTTTCACATTTCAATTACCTGCAGTCAACTGTGGTTCAGAAATATTAGAGAACTCCAGAAATAAGTAATTCATAAGTTTTTAATTTCTCGCTGTTCTTTCTGAGTAGCGTGATGAAATCTTGAGTCATCCTTCGTGCTGCCTCAGACATGAATCATCCCTTTGTCCAACACATGTTGCCCATTATTCACTTAGTAGCCCTCTGGGTTTTCAGATCCACTGTCTCCATATTGCAGCACTTGTGTTTAAGTAACTTAACGATGGCCCCAAAGCACAAGAGTAGTAAATGGTGGCAATTTGGATATGCCAAAGAGAAGCTGTAAAGTGCTTCTTTTAAGTGAAAAGGTGAAAGCTCTCTACTTAATAAGGAAAGGAAAAAAATTATATGCAGAGGTTGCTACAATCTACAGTAAGAACAAATCTTCTACCCATGAAATTGTGAAGAGGAAAGAAATTCTTGCTAGCTTTGCTATAGCACCTCAAACTAGAAAAGTTACAGCCACAGTGTATGGTAAGTGCTTAGTTAAGATGGAAAATGCATTAAATTTGTACAATAAGATATTATAAGAGAGAGAGAAAGATCATAGTCACATAACTTTTATCATAGTATATTTTTATAATTGTTCTACTTCATTATGTTCTTGCTGTGAATCTCTTACCATCCTAACATAAATTAAACTTTATCACAGGAGGTATATATAGGAAAAAACATATGTATAGGGTTCAGTATTATCCATGGTTTCAGGCATCCACTGAGGTCTTGGATGTTTCATCCAAGGATAATTCAATTATCCTCAAATTCCCTGAGGATAAGGGGGGAGTACTATATCCAGCCCCAAATGCCAATACCACCGAGATAAGCCAAGGAGACAAAGAAACAAGCGTGACCAATAAGCTGTTCTGCATTAGAAGTAAACAGGAACTAGTAAAAAGAGAAGAAAATAAAAAGGTGGGCAAGCAAGATAGAAAAGGATGGCTGAATAACATGCCAAAGATGCTAGAGGACTAAATGCCTTTTAAGAACTAAATGTCTAATTCACAGTTTGACGTTGTTTTCATTGTTGTCAACCAAACCCTCTTCTCATCTCCGCAAACCTTCAGTAAAGGCCGCCACATGCAAAGACCTTAGATGAGTGGATTGTGTAGGTGACGTATGTGTGTGTGTGTGTGTGTGTGTGTGTGTGTAAGGTGAGGAAATCATCTGAATGCCACATCAAGGTCAGAGGAAAAAGACTAGCATCAGACCCAAAGAAGAGAACAGGAGTTCTGCGGGGTCAGAAAGCCAGACCCAAAGGTGCCTGTGACGAAAAAAGACACTAGGAATTGGAAGGAGGATAGATAGTTTCGAACCAAACTTCATCTGACCTTAAGGGATAAGAATTTCTTAGCTCCCATATGGATTACAGCTTATTTTTTTTAAATATCAGTTTGCTCCATAAAGTCATTCTCAACAAACTCTTTTAGCTTTTGTATAAAGTTCCAATCTGAAAGAACCCCTTGTGTATTTTCTTTAACATCTTTATTGGAGTATAATTGCTTTACAATGCTGTGTTAGTTTCTGCTTTATAACAAAGTGAATCAGCTATTCGTATACATATATCCCCATATCTCCTCCCTCTTGCGTCTCCCTCCCACCCTCCCTATCCCACCCCTCTAGGTGGTCACAAAGCACCGAGCTGATCTCCCTGTGCTATGCGGCTGCTTCCCACTAGCCATCTAGTTTACATTTGGTAGTATAAGTATACTTATAGTATAGTGTAAGTCCATGCCACTCTCTCACTTCATCCCAGCTTACCATTCCCCCTCCCCGTGTCCTCAAATCCATTCTCTACATCTGCGTCTTTATTCCTGTCCTGCCCCTAGGTTCTTAAGAACCTTTTTTTTTTTTTTAGATTCCATATATATGTGTTAGCATAGGGTATTTGTTTTTCTCTTTCTGACTTACTTCACTCTATATGACAGACTCTAGGTCCATCCACCTCACTATAAATAACTCAATTTCGTTTCTTTTTAT
This sequence comes from Lagenorhynchus albirostris, assembly GCF_949774975.1. NCBI lineage: Eukaryota > Metazoa > Chordata > Mammalia > Artiodactyla > Delphinidae > Lagenorhynchus > Lagenorhynchus albirostris. The sequence continues at coordinate 16,913,646 of NC_083110.1, read as the reverse complement.
GGCTGAGTAATATTCCATTGTATATATGTGCCACATCTTCTTTATCCATTTCTCTGTCGATGGACACTTAGGTTGCTTCCACGTCCTGGCTATTGTAAACAGAGCTGCAATGAACACTGTGATTCTTGACTCTTTTTGCATTATGGTTTTCTCAGGGTATATGCCCAGTAGTGGGATTTCTGGGTTGTATGGTAGTTCTATTTTTAGCTTTTTAAGGAACCTCCATACTGTTCTCCATAGTGGCTGTATCAGTTTACATTCCCACCAACAGTGCAGGAGGGTTCCCTCTTCTCCACACGCTCTCCAGCATTTATTGTTTGTAGATTTTGTGATGATGGCCATTCTGATTGGTGTGAGGTGATACCTCATTGTAGTTTTGATTGGCATTTCTCTAACGAGCAGTGATGTTGAGCATTCTTTCATGTATTTGTTGGCAATCTGTATGTCTTCTTTCGAGAAATGTCTATTTAGGTCTTCTGCCAATTTTTGGATTAACCCTCGTGTATTTTTAAAGAGAGGTACTGGACCTGAGAGATCCCAGCTTGCACAAAGTCAAGTGTCTGAGCCCAGAGAAGGATGACCAAATAAGCAGCACCCCTTTCAAAATGGAGCCTGAACCCACCTTAAGCACCTTACAGGGAATGTCACATTATAGAACCATCTCATACAACAAAAATACATGAAGCACACTTTGAAAGGGTAACAGCATTATAGAAATGAGGAGTTCTTACTAACAGGCAAGGAGATGAAGCAACATTTCCTTTGGCACAGTGCCATAAATTCAAATATGGTCTATGGGAGAAACAGGTCATACGCACTGCTGTACATAAAAATATCCCAAAAAAGTAAAGTAAAATAACTTTAAGAGCTGCATTGGAGGAATTCCCTGGTGGCCCAGTGGTTAGGACTCAGCCCCTCGGCACTTCCACTGCAGGGGGCACAGGTTCAATCCCCGGTAGGGGAACTAGGATCCCGCAAGCCATGCAGCCAAAAAAACAGTTGCATTGGACAGTTACAGAACCTCTCCTAGGCAGACACTAACTTATGAGGAACAAGAAGGCTTGGGGCCAAAGATCAGCTAGCTAACAGCTAGGAGAGCACAATAAAACCTTAAAATGCTGTGCCCCGAGAGTTGTGACCAATGTGTAATGGAATTTAGCAATAAGAAATAAAGAAAACAGTAAGAGCTTTCCATTTCTGTGGTATGAAATTCCTGACAGCTCATCTAACCCCTTGGTGTCCTGATCTCTGAAGTCACTTCATGAAACAGCAGTTGTTCAAGACCAGCAACACTCTGTTATCATAGTTTCCCTGTGAACCATGAGTCAAAAGAGATCCAGGGGGCTTCTCTGGTGACGCAGTGGTTGAGAGTCCGCCTGCCGATGCAGGGGACACGGGTTCGTGCCCCGGTCCAGGCAGATCCCACATGCCGCGGAGCGGCTGGGCCCGTGAGCCATGGCCGCGGAGCCTGCGCGTCCGGAGCCTGTGCTCCGCAACGGGAGAGGCCACAACAGTGAGAGGCCTGCGTACCGCAAAAAAAAAAAAAAAAGAAAGAAAGAAATCCAGCCAGCCACCCAGCCGCTCTTCCAAAGAAGTTTTCTTAAAAACATAGTGAAAGCTAATTCTTCTTCCACAGGGGCTATGACCATTATCTGGACAGGATCACAAGCCATATTCTGCTTTTTGAGTGAACTGAGCTCTTATCAACAGAGAAGCCTCATTTGAGCTCCTGACAGTTTAATTTAGCTTAACAATTACATCTGCAATTTGATCATACTACCTCTCCATCTTGATGGCCAATAAAACTGAGGCTTCCCCTGAGACATGGAAACTTAACATGATTAAGGGAAAAAAGAATTTAAATTCTCTGAATCAACCCAACTCTGACTTCAACATTTATATCAGTTATCCATCCCAATCTTTATAATTCCTCTTTGTTGTGACAGGCTGACTGTCTGTTGATTATTATTGACAATACACAGAGAAGGCAGCTAGGTTCTCTCTGAACTGATCCACAGGGCAGTGGAGGGAGGGTCTCCAAAGTGTTCCTGTTCTGTCGGACCACCATAGCAATTCAGAGAGCTCAGGACAGCCACCAGCGGCAGCTTCCAGATTCCATTTCTGTAAGGAGTTGATGGACTCCCCTCTTAGGAAAAAATTATTAGGTAATTGGAAAGAGTCACAGGAGCCATCAGGAAAAAAACAACAAAAACAGAGATTTCCCTGGAGCACTGTTTGGGTGCTGTATTTATTCTCTATTCCTTGCTGTAACAAATTACCACAAATTTAGTGGCTGAAAAAAACACCCACTTACTATTTCATAGAAATCCAAGCACAGGGTGGCTCAGCTGATTCTCTGCTTTCACAATATCAAACTACAGGTGTCTACAGGGCTGTGTTCCTTCTTGAGGCCCTAGGGATGAATCCACTTCCAAGCTCATTCAGATTGTTGGTTGAATTCAGTTCCTTGCAGTTGTAGGACTGTCGTCTCTGTTTCTTCGCTGGCTATCGGCTGGGGGTCATTCTCAGGTTCTAAAGGCTGCCCACATTCCTTGACTCATGGCCCCTTACCTCCCTACTCAAAGCCAGCAACAATGGATCGAGTCCTGCTCACACTTAGAATCTCTCTGATGTCCCCATCTGCCTCATCTCGCCAACCACCTTCATCTTCTGCCACATTTCTCTGACTCTAGCAGGGAAATTTCTCTACTTTTAAGAGCTCATTTGATTGAATTGGACTCACCTAGATAAACCAAGATAATTTCCCTATCATAATCTTAATTACACCTGCAAAATCCCTTCACAGCAGTATCTAGGTTCGTATTTGATTGAATAACCAGGGACAGGAATCTGGGGGGACGTGTTCAGAATTCTGCCTACAACAGGTGCCCAACATCACAAACTTTGCTGGAGCCTCCTTCCTCAGGCCAGAGAATGGCTTCCTTCTGGTAAGAATCTCTTTTCTTTTCTTTTCTTTTGGCCATGCCACATGGCACGTGGGATCTTAGTTCCCTGACCAGGGATCTAACCTGCGCCCCTTGCAGTAGAAGCGCAGAGTCTCGACCACTGGACTGCCAGGGAAGTCCCAAGAATCTCTTATTTTAGAGTTAAGCACTTGCACAATAAAAACTCATTTATAAAGTCCAAAACTGGGCCAGGCTCACACTGCATAAATCATACTACTGTAAGAGTTCTGTCATTGATCAATCACGTGGAAAACAGACCCATTGTTCCCTTTGCCACCTCACATTTTCTCTCTCACCATCACATCTCTTACTCTTCTTAGCAAATACTGATTTGTCAATTAGGTAAATCTCCCTGGATTCTTGCCCCAAAGACAGAGTATAAAGTTGCTATTGCAGGAGCACCATTTTCCAGCACACATATATTGAACACCTATGAATAAATATAAAATAAATATACAATATAAATATGAAATGAATGCACTGGTCTTTAGGTTACTGTCTCAGCTCTAAATTTTTCTACATTCTGCCTTTTGACTTTGAGGCTGGGACTCTGAAAACTACATTTCTCCTTTGGCAGCTGGTTCCATGTGAGGTTTTGCTCACACAGCTCCTATAGGGAGCCTGATGGACGAGAAGAGAGAAGTGTCTGCTCTTCCCAGCACTCTCACCCCATCAGTGACCCTTTCCCCACTTCCCCCAGCACAGTAGTTAGTACCATCCTCCACCTACTTCTGGTACTTCCAGAACAGACTCATCATGCTCCCTCAGAGGTGCTAGGGCCCCTCCTCAGAAGTCTGAGTCCCAGCTCGCTGAGCCCCTAAGGTAACAGCATCAGCAGAACAGAATGCCTTCCTCAGACACCTGAGCCCCAGCACTTGGGGGCTCCCCCTCCATGCTTCTAGGTTCTAGCAACTCCAACATCTTTCCTTTGTTACCACATACATGGTAGCTGCTTCCTTCAGTTATCAACACTGGATTACCTAAGTGTTCTCTGCTTACTATTTCAACCCACCAACATCTGTGTGCCCACCTCCCTGTATTAAACTCCCTCTGTTGAAATACCTAGTATGGTTTCTGTTCCCTGACTAGATCTTGACTGATACAGCCTAAGTTAGCCATATAGGAATCAGATGAATAAGAATGGGATCTAAAACTATAGGATATTCAAATACAGAAGGGCCTTGGAGATCACCTAGTTCAACTCTAACATATTATCAGTGGGAAAACTGAAATGCAAGAAAGGCTGACTCACTCAAGGTCACAGCTGACAGTGCCTGGCCCAGCACTAGAATCTGAGCTTCTTGACTCCCAGTCCAGCACTCTTTCTGATACATCTATTGTACAAAGCGCCACATAGCTTGCTCCTGAATTCAGAGGCAATAAAAGATGATATTCTGAACAAATTCTCAGTTTCATACCATTGATTTGTTCTGTCCAACATGTCTTTCTTATCAAGCTGTTTATCTGTCTTCAAAGAAAGAATGCTTAGGCAATAAGAAACGCAAAGTGCTATCCTTTGTCATCCTTACTGGAGGATTCAAGAGAGCTAGCCAAATAAAGCAAAAGTTGGCAAAGGGAGAATCTATTAGTTCTAGGAGCCTGTCCTTGAGAAGGTGAATCTATCTAGCATTTACTCCTAATACCTTTTATCCTCCATTGGGAAAGTGATCTAGCCCTGAGAATAGAGAGGGAGAGAAACAGAGATCAGGAAAGAAAGCAGAAAGATACATTCTCCCTGTCATTTCAGAATATATCATTTGCCTTGAGTCACTTTATTCACTCATCTACTATGTGTTTAACCCCATGCTAGGTACTGTGGCAAATTCTAAAGAAACAGCAGATGCTTTATACTCAAGAACTCAACTTATCTGTAGACTGAAAAAACAATGCACAACCTAAAAGCTAAGAATTATGTTTTATTTGGCAGACAAAACTGAGGACTTAAGCCCCGGACACAGCATCTCCGATAACTCTGAAGAGGCAAGGGGGAGAGCCAGGATATACAGGAGTTTTTGCAACAAAGACCAGGTGGTCGGAACATCAAAAGATTACAGTTAATTAAAGAAAACAGGATATCTCAAGTTATGGAATTTAGCGCGTTACTATGTAAGGGGAGATGCAAGAGTCTGGGCTCTTTGAAATCACTCCCTTGCGGTTGCACCTCAGCTATCCAGGGCCAGTATCCCGTGCCTTCTCATCCTGGGCTCCCTCAAGGTGCAGCACAGCGGGTGGCCGCAGCAGTTGACTGCTAGATGGCGGGCACCCTGAGTTCTCTCAGGGCTCACCACTGGAGAGGCTGTAATGTTGATGGCTTGATGGCTGCAACGTCCTTTGTTTACTGATAAGGCAGGCCATATTTTTCATTCACAATCTATTTGTAGAGACATTATTATATATAAATATAATCAGAAACACTGAAAGATGGCATGTAAGCACATTAGGAAATTGGGTGGCACCAACACAAGTACTTTAGAGGAGCAAGAAGGGAAAGAGCAAAGTGCACAGAGTGGAGCTTGAGCTCAGAGGGATGGCGGTCTCGAATGTGCCTGGGTTAAAAGCCTCCTGCACCAGGAGAGCAAAGGCCCGAAGGAGCCTTTGGGAGACGAGAAGAGGAGGGTGAGTCTATAAAGAAGAACTCGATCTTCCGAATGAAAAATCGATCTTTGATACACAAATCAACAGAGGGAATGTTACAGGGAGTGCTGTCATGAAAGCAGTTTTAGGAAGTATAACCTTTCATTGGGTACCAGTTTCTTGGCACTGCCATAAATTTGGTGGCAGTGAACAATAGAAATGCATTCGCTCACAGTGTGGAGACCAGAAGTCCTAAATCAAGGTGTCAGCAGGGCCACACTTCCTCGGAAGGCTCTAGTGGAGAATCTTCCCTTGTCTCATCTAGCTTCTGGAGGCTCCAGGCTTTCCTTCATTTAAGGCTGAATAACTCCAGTCTCTGCCTCCATCTTCACGTGGCTTTCCCCTCTGTATGTCTAATCTCCTTCTGCTTGTCTCTTATAAGGACACCTGACATTAGATTTTGGACCCAACAGGATTGTCCAAGATGATCTCATCTCAAGAACCTTAACTTAATTACATATGCAAAACACATTTTTCCAAAGAAGGTCACATTCACAGGTTGGTGGGAGGGGGATAGGACATGGACATATCTTTTGAAGACCACTATTCAATCTACTACAACTAGTATTACCTGAAGCTTTTGGACACATTTTCACTTCCCCAGGCCAGAATTAAATAGTAGAAAAACAAACATCCATGGATTCTTTCCCACTCTCCTCCACTGTTAGAGAAAATTCTCCCCCTGTAACAAGTATATGACGGTAGCTAACATTTATTGCCTTTTTTCCATGTGTAGGGCACACTGTAAGCATTTTGATATATCCTATGTGAGGATTAAATTAAATCTTCATCAAAACCCCATGAGGCGGGTACCATCTTATCCTCATTTTACAGATGAGGAAATAAGGAGAGAAATGCTAAGAAAATTTGCCCCAGGTCCCACAGCTGAGAAGCAAACTGAACCAGAATTTGAACCCAGTCAGCCTAAACTTTTTCTTGACAGATTTATTGAAATATAATTCATCTAACACACAATTCACCCATCTAAAATATAGGAGCCTAGGCTTTTAGTATATTCAGAGTCATGCAACCATCACCACAATCAATTTTAGGATGTTTTCATCACTCCAACAAGAAACTTCACATGCCATTAGCTGTCACCTCCCAATCCCCCCATCCTCCAACCCCAGGCAACCATTAATCTACTTTCTGTCTCTAGAGATTTACCTATTCTGGACATTTCTTTTACATAAATAGAATCATACACTGTGGTCTTTTGTGACTGGCTTCTTTCACTTAACCCAATGTTTTCTAGGTTTATCCATGTTGTAGCATGTATCAGTACTTCACTCCTTTTTATAGCCAAATAATATTCCATTGTATTAGTATTTCACATTTTATATAATTATTCATCAGTTGATGGACATTTGGGTTATGTTCACTTTTTGCCTGCCTGCACTTTTAGCTTCCATGCTATAACTACTTCTGTAATCATAAATAATTCTCTCCCCAGAAGGACCCATCATCATAAACCAAGAAGATGAAACTACTCCAAAGAGAAGTCTTCTGGAAGATAGCCTCTCAGAGATTTTTATCTATTAGAATAAATGAAAATTAGTAATGAAGGATAATTCTCTTGTTTTGTAATCCTTCTTCAATATGTTTCCACAATCTCATCTATACTAACTTGTACTCAACTGTACTAACGCATCCTTGCACTCAGCTGCAGTCATGAGTGCTACAAACATTTATTATGTCCTAACTATGTTTTAGGAATGATGAGACACAGAGACCCTAACTGACTTCCTCAAGTCCCTCAGCTCATCAGGAGCAGAGCTGGCCAAGGAATTCTCATCCTTGTGACCACTGCCTCTTTCCTTTGCACCATGGGGTATCCATTACCTGCCTGATTCCTCAGTCCTGCAACCTTCATATCTACAAGGGAATGCTTGAATTGGCTCATTTCTTTAAACTTTTCAATATAGACAATATTAACATACATAAGAGTAGAGAGATGTAATGAGCCCACAATTCCTTTCTCTCCACTTCAATCATCAACTCAATCATCAACTCATGAGGGATCTTATTTGATCCCTCATTTGAATCAGGGATCATTCAAACCCCTCCCACTTCTCCAGTGGTGTGGTGGTGGATGCATAACAACCATCTCTCCCCTGATTTGTAGTGTGTTGGGATTTTTCTGGCCTATTTCAATTCACCAGCCTAATGGTGCTGAATGTGGTGGGGGGGAATGTTCAGGAGCACAGGGCGATATAGTGCTCCCACCATACAGATACGGTAGCTGCGGTAAGTTCAAGAGCGTAGCTAATAGTAACTGGAATAAAATATAACTAGGAAGTGGTAAGTTTTGAGGACTCACTAGCTCTATAACAATATATGTTATTTAATTGTAGGTTTAGAGAATTCAATTGTTAATAACGGCTGTTAACCAACTAGCTCACAAAATTCCTAAAAATTTAACAGCCAGCTCTTGCCGATGAGCTAGATGTAGCCCACCACTGCACTCTTCCCTTCCCAGATTACTTTTTTGTTTTTGGCTCGGCCGTGCGTCATGTGGACTCTTAGTTCCCCAACCAGGGATCAAACCCACGTCCCCTGCAATGGAAGTGTGGAGTCTTAACCACTGGACCACAAGGGAAGCCCCAGATTTTTTTTTTAATCCCAGACATTATATCATCTTATCCATAAACATTTCGACATGCATCTCTAAAAGATTAAAACTCTTAAAAAAACAGAACCACAATATTATCACACATAGCAATTTTAATAATCCCTTAATAGTCCCTAGTAATTCTTATATTTAATTGATTGATATGGCTCAGAAGATTCATCTATAATTTTCCTCTCTCTCTCCCTCTCCCTCCCCCCACCTCTATGCAACTTATTTGATTATTTGTTGAAGAAATGCAAGAGTGGGCTTCCCTTTCGGTTTCCTTCACTGGAAAAAGATCTCCCCTGGTAAGAGCACAGGACATCTACAAAGTACAAAACATCTGCTCTGCGAACTCTTTTCCTATGGGTCCTTTTGGCTTAGCTCCTCAGAATGGGCTTCTACTGTTTGTGACCAATAAAGTCCTGGTCATGAAAATCCTAGTCCTATAATATCAAGATGGGGAGTTTTTTCAATACTGAAACAAAATGAAAATGAAAAACATGTGTTCGGATGGTTAAAATAAAGATAGCAGCATTCCAGTCCCCACCACTTGATGGGGAATACCTACCCACACTACCAATCCCACCACTACCAAGCCCCTGTCACCTTTGTCACATTCCAAGAACAGGCAACGGAAGCAGGGCTGTGAAGCAAAAGAGGGGGCTGACTAGTTTGAGGAACAGTTGGCAGGTGACGACAGAAAGCTCAGTCTCTGAGATCTCGTTAGGAAACATCCACCTTGAAACTTCAGCTTTCTCCTTTCCCAAGGAGTTCTGTGTGGGCTGCTGGGGTTTTAGCTCCAGTTGTCACTGCAAATGCTGCTTGGCAGGAGCAAGAAGCCCAGGAAGCCCTGATGTGTTTCTGAAGATTTTCAAAAATGAACCAGCTCCTCTGCATTTTTCTTCTTCTTTTCTTCCCAAATATAGTGCCAGGAATGAAAACCTTGCTCAACCTATTTCCCAGACTTGACAGTTATGACAGTTTTATTGCAGTGCCTTATTAAAGCATAGCCATGGATTTACATAACTAAACCCAGGTCTGCTTTTCTCTCCACTGCATCTACAGCTGTCACTCACTGCAGTGTGGCAAGGTAATTCCACCTCTCTGTGTAAGTAAGAACCTGGAGGCTCGGGTGGCATCATCCCCTGGTACCAATGAATATTCTCTAATGGAAACAGGCGATGAGTTTCAATGATGAGTGGAGATAAATGGCTTCCCACCTTTCCACAGGAAGCCATTGGCCTTTTGCATTGCATCCTAGAGCTGGAAGGGACCTTGAAAATCCTCTGATATAGGGGTGACAAATTGGCAGCTTGGGCCCAATTTGGCCCACATACTTTTTAATTTGATCCTTGTAATTCGTTTGTTGGCTTTTAATTTGAATTAGTTATCGATACTTAAAATTGGGATATCCACATAAAAAGCCACATTGGGGGCTTTTCTTAAAAAAAAAAAAATCACAAGCATTGGCCACCTTGGGTCTCTATCTCCTGCCTGCCAATCATCCGCTCGAGGTGGTCAGCAGCTGCTCCCTTCAGGAGATCTGCAGATACTCACAACCCTCCCCACTCTCCTTTCTCCCCTCAGCCTGCTGCACACATGCATGGGACCTTCTCAGACCCCGCAAAAATTTTAGTTTGTAACACCCTTCACATTACAGGTGAAAGAGAGAAATTCCATGGAAGTTAATAGTCAGTTAGTCACCGATCTCAGGTTTCCTAACGCCACGGCAGTAGGAAAAGCAATTTCTTTGCTGGAGGTGGCCAAAGACCTGAATTCTTTTTTCTTTTTAATTTATTTTATTGAAGTATAGTTGGTTTACAATGTTGTGTTAATATCTGCTGTACAGCAAAGTGATTCAGTTATACATATATACATTCTTTTTCATATTCTATTCCATAATGGTTTATCATAGGATATTGAATACAGTTCTCTGTGCTATATAGTAGGACCTTGTTATTTACCTATACGTATCATAGATATGTATTATGTTCTACATATAATAGTTTGTATCTGCTAATCCCAAACTTCCACTCCAGCCCTCCCCCACCCGCCTTCCCCCTTGGCAACCACAAGTCTGTTCTCTGATTTGAGCACCATCACTTACTAGCAGCAGCAGAAGACTGAACCTCTAAAGCACACGTTTCCTCATCTGTAAAATGGGGCTTATTGTAGCATGTTGTCCACTTTACAGGGTTTATGAGGATTAATGTGCTTACAAAAGGGCTGAGACAGGTAAAAAACCCTGTACAATCTTATGCTTATTAATATTATTATTGATATTTTCATGGTAACATTTTCATTTGAAATTTTAAGCTCACTAATTACTTCATTACCCCAAAATATTAAGCGCACCCGTCAATTCATCTCAGTGAGTATTTAATGACCCTCTACCATGGAGATGTTCCATGCGATGCAAAGCAACGTACATGGGGAGATGAGATGATAAGAACACAGTACAAATGTTAAGTGTTAAATGAAATGCATGGCATATAGTACATAGTACAAATAATGACCTATATGTAGCTTAAATAACATAAGATGGCTCCCACAATTACATTCCCACTTTCAAAATGCTGCACAATCCTCTTAGAAGCCTGAGATAAGAATATTTGCATTCTCTGCACTAGCATCTAGCAGCAGCTTCATAAGCAATACCAATTATTATATACCCAGAATGTACCAAGCACTGACCAAAGCTTTCTACATGAATTATACCATTTAATCTCTCAACAACCCCACTGGGTAGGAACTTTCTATGCATGCTTTTCCAGGAACTGAGGAAACTGAGACACACAGAGGTCAGGTGACTTGCCCAAGGTCACACAGCAAGTAAGCAACAAAGCAGGCAATCCTACTCAAGCGCCCATACTCTTCACGCTCCAGTGTAATGCCTCCCTCACTCCTTGCTCTGAACCAAGCTTATGCTACAACGTCCTTCAATTCTGCACATACACTCCCACCCCGACCCCAACTCCATGTCTCTTAAGCTCATTTCTTTGATATTTTTGACCACACCAGCACTTTCATTCCCTCTACCAGCTTCTGCCTTTCCATTTCCATCTCCTGTCACAGTCAAGCAAGCCCAGTCAGCAGTATTTTCCCTCCTGCCTGGACCAAATTGTTATCATTATGAAGATAATTGTTTACTCATTGATATCCACAATAATGCTTATTAAACTCATATTACTGCTGAAAGGCAGTGTGACGTGATCTTCAGTGAGTCGTTAAGTGCAACCAACACTCATCGAAGGAATGGTAAATTAATGGTTACGATTATCAGATTCTTTTTGATGACTTCCCTGTTATCAGCAAGTATGCTGAGTAGTTATAGGACCTTAACAGTACCTTCGCTGGCAAGCCACCACCAGCCTCCTGGAGAGTCCAAACTGTACTATGTATATGAATGTGTACATGCGAGTGGGTTTACATGCATATATGTAATTATTTAAATTCTGCCTTGTTTCTGATTATTCTTATATAAATTACAACAAGATGCCATAAAATAAAAGCAGGTTAAAAAAAAAAGAAAGAAAAACAAACAGAGGATCATAAAGTGGGACCAGGAATAAAGCTTAAAATGCATAGCACTTATGCTCCCAATGGCCACAGATTTGGCTCTGAAACCTTCAAGGGCCCAAAGTGAAAAGAAAATCTTGATCATTTTCTTTTTCACAGGGTCTCTATGAAAAACCAAAGTGATTGCTATAGGAATTATAATTAATATTAACAAGACCACAAGAGAATTTTACCTGGGGAATCCTCGAAAAAAGAGACATTATAGAATGTAAATAAGCAATGATGTCAACAATAACCTTACAACACTCATAAGAGTAAGTTTCATCTATTTTCACCTACCTTCTTTGTAATTGATAGTAACATAGCCGAGCACAACTCAGAAAAGGTAATTCTTGGAGGCAGGGTGGGCAGGGAGGTAAGGTGCACGAAAGACCAAATTTATATTAATATATGTAAATACATCATCTATATAGTGTGTGTGTTCATGTTATTTTTTAAATTTCTTACCAAGATATACTGATCAAAAGTATATTCAATATCTGCAAATGTAATGAAAATCCTAGTCAGCAACCAAGATTCCTACAACTAGTAAATATATCATAACTGACTAGAAGTCTGTTTCCTGACTCTGCCACTCTTAAAATTATGGTTAATGTAAAATCATTACTAGTCATAACCTAAAATCATTATTAGTTCCACTGTGTATGCACTGACTCTTATTTCCCTGGAGCTCACAGTTTTCACTATGAATAGATAGCTGGGATTAAATGCTTGGGCTTTGGAGCCCAGCAGCTTAGGTCTGAATCTTTACTACCTTTATGACTTTGAGCGAGATGTTTAACCTTTTTATTGCCTTCTTTTCTTCATCTGTAAAATGGAGGCTCCTAACCACACCCTACTTCGTAGGGTTGTTGTTAACATTAAATGTTAATACTTGTGAGGCCCATAGAACACAGTATGGGCACACAGTTTCGGGCACACACTAAGCACTGAATGTTAGTTGTTGTTGGGACTTCCCTGGTGGCACAGTGGTTAAGAATCAGCCTGCCAATGCAGGGGACACGGGTTCAATCCCTGGCCCGGGAAGATCCCACAGCCGGCAGAGCAACTAAGCCCGTGTGCCACAACTACTGAGCCTGCGCTCTAGAGCCCGCGAGCCACAACTACTGAGCCCTCGTGCCACACTTACTGAAGCCTGCGCACCTAGAGCCTGTGCTCCGCAAGGAGAAGCACACCCACTGCAACGAAGAGTAGCAAGAGAAAGCCCACGTGCAGCAACAAAGACCCAACACCGCCAAAAATAAATAAATAAATTTGTTTTTTTTTAAAGTTAGTTGTTGTTGCTGCTATTATTATTATTATTCCATGAAACTGTGTCTTAGATGATTTTCCTGTATCTTCTTCTCACTAAACAATAGCCATGAATTAGGAAGACCACGGGGGCTTTCATCTATATAGCACCTGAGAATATAATCACTAACCTCTGTTTACTCACGGTTTGTCTCCCAGTTAGACTGCAAGTCCTATAGCATCATAGATACCACCTCGTTTTATATTTGCTGAGAAAACAGAATCTCAACACAGTTAAGTAATGTCTCCAAGGTTAAACAGCTAGTGAGTGGCAAACCAAGTCGAGAAGTGAGGTCATTTGACTTCTAGTCTAGTCCTTTCGCCATTAGAGCCTCTTGTCTTCCCACCAAACCCACTCTTTGACTCTCCTAATTATTTCCCTGTGCAACGATGACTCTCAAACACTCCTCTCCTGCCTGTACCCTTGTCCAATGCCTCCCAGCCAACTTCCTACATAACATCATCACCTGGTCATACCACAGGCATTTCAAATTTTACTTGCCCTGATGGAACTCACTGTCCTCTTGTCTAATATGGGAACTCCTGCCTTTTCTAGCCCCACTGGTGAGGTCACCATCCACACAATAACCCTAGCAAATAACTCACATTTATCCCTACATAATCCCTCTCTCTCCCTTACCCTACACATCCAGATCCTGTTAGTGTTACTTACAAATTATTTTACAAATTTGTTCTTTCCTAATAATTCCTAAAGGACTAATTTGGTTTAAACTTTTCTCTAGACTTTTGACTTGCCTTCCTTAAGAAACTTAAGCTCTTAAAGAAAGCGGAAGAAAAACAGCATTTATTGAGCCCCTACTGTCTGCCCAGACACTGCTAGGAGCTTATGTATTTTGTGATCACAATAACTCATATGATATCGTAATTTTACAGATGAGGAAGCTGAAGCTCACTTGACCTGTTTATAAATGCTTGGGTAATGTTTAAGAACCAGAGAAAGGACTATTGCAACAGCCTAAAGCTACTGACATTGGAGACTATTACAACCCTAAGCTCAAGGAAAAGAGGAGGGAGTAGTCACCAGTAAGTGCCCAGTTGTATGGAAAAGATCTTCCGACAGGAGCTATGGCCTTCAGGAGAAGCATGCCGCCAACCACAGCAAACTGGCAAGGAGAGAAGCAGGAGAATAAATATCTTGACTCCCTCTCCTCCTGTCCTCTGATTTCCTGCGCATACCTCCCATGGGCCAAATCCATCTGGAATCTGAACGGCAAGGGAGCTCACATGCAAAATCCATGAGTCAGCCTCGCCAGGCACAAACCAAGGCAACAAAGAGAGGAGAGTGGATCTAGAGAGGCAAACAGAAGATATCCCGCAGAGCATACAGCTAGTACATGACGGAGCCAGGATTTGAACCAAGTCTAGGTGACTCCACATTCCTGCCCACAACTTCATGAATTAATAATATTGTGATGTTTCTAAAAGAAGAGAATATCTTTCACATAAGGAGCATCCTGTAACTATTTACTGAACTAGACACAATCTAATTTCATAGTCCGAGTCACCAGGGCTTCCCCTTGGAAGCTTTGTGAACTGAGTTTTCCCTCACCACATATTTTTAGATCACTCTACCTTAGACCAAGTCAGACTTTTACTATAAAGGACTAGATGGTAAATATTTTCAGCACTGAGAGCCATGTAGTCTCTGTCACTGCTGCTCAACTCTGCCATTACAGAGCAAAAGCAGCTACTGACAATGCTTACACAAATGGGCGTGGCTGTGTGTCAATAAAACTTAATTATGGACCCTGAATTTTTAATTTCATATTATTTTCATGCATCATGTAACATCATTATTCTTTAAATTTTTTTCAACCATCTAGAGCTTTAAAAAAGCATTCTTAACTCTCAGGTCATACAAAAACAGCCAGGGGGCTGGATTTGACCCACGGCTTCTTATTTTCTGGTCCCTGCCTTAGCTAATCCCTCTGGAAGCTCCGGACATCCTCTAAGTAAGTCATCACATATAACAGGCCCTTCCTTAACTCCGTTCCTGTTTGAAAACTTAGCTGATCTGTACTTCATCTCCTTAGAGTCTTGCCAGGTGACCAGTCCTCATTTGAAGAACTAATGTGGATTGAGGGCTCATTTTGTGATTATGACATATTCTCAACTCAGTAAGAAACATTATGGTAGCTACAATTTATTGAGCTCCTAAAATGAGCCAGTTACTGTACTAAGCACTTTACATGTACTATCTTATTTAACCCTCACAACAACTCAAATCAAAATCCAAACAGAAGTAGCACATATGACTGCAGGAAGCCAGGGCTAATAGTGGGGATAATGCCCTCTCTAAAAGGAACTTCAATGTCTAAAACCAAAAAAGGCACTGAAGTTAATGTAGAAGTATATAACTGATGACTTGGGACAGTCTCACTGTGGTCACTCAGTCATGAAGTAAAGGCATTTCTGTCTAAGAAAGAAGGTATCCTTGTCCCCCAGGGCAGATGAACTGTCAAATGCCTTTATCAATAAAGGGAAATAGCAGTGGAGCTTAGGGTCTTAAAAGTCTCATTTATGAAGTGCCAGATAAAAGACATCTGCGGGCTTCCCTGGTGGCGCAGTGGTTGAGAGTCCGCCTGCCGATGCAGGGGACACGGGTTCGTGCCCCGGTCCGGGAAGATCCCACATGCCGCGGAGCGGCTAGGCCCGTAAGCCATGGCCGCCGAGCCTGCTCGTCCAGAGGCTGTGCTCCGCAACGGGAGAGGCCACAGCAGAGAGACGCCCGCGTACCGAAAAGACATCTGCAATCCTTGTCCTGCCTATACTCCCAGAGAGCACAGGTGCCCCCCCCCACTTTTTTTTTTATTGGAGTAGAGTTGATTTACAATGTTGTGTTAGTTTCAGGTGTACAGCAAAGTGAACCACTTATACATATACATATATCCACTCTTTTTTTAGATTCTTTCCCCATACAGGCCATTACAGAGTATTGAGTAGAGTTCCCTGTGCTGTACAGTCAGTTCTCATTAGTTAGCTATTTTATACATAGTAGTGTGTACATGTCAATCCCAATCCCCCACTTTTAAAAAGTTCCCTTTATACCACTTGGCCTTTACAAGACACCTATGTTAGTATTTGTTTTCACTAAAAGAAAGCCAGATGATTTTAACTTTAATAATGTAAAAAGGTGAAAGCAAGAACAGTGTTCACTGTGTGTTTTGCATACAAAGCGGTGCGCCCAACAGCAAGAGTGGTACCACTGAGCTCCTTCCCTGGGAACTACACTCAGCATCTCAGCATCAAGCCACCATAGCTTTGAACTGTGTCTGTGAGCATCTATGCTTTATCTGTGCATCGTTAGCAAGCTGTGCCCTAAGGTCACTGCTTCTTCACATTACGCCATTTCTGATTATGAAAGCTTTCGTACGAATGCTCTACTTTCGGAGAATGGAGGAAATCTGTATTAACTCTAGAAGTACAAAATGATAGAGTGGAAGGAACCTAAACTCTGATAGCCCTACAATCTTGGCTAAGGATATATCCTCTGGGTGATCTTGGATAAATTAGCCTTGGACCTCAGTTTACTTATAATACCTACCTTACAAAATAATGGTGAAGATTAAATGAGATTGTGCATGAAAATGTTAGTAAAATGCCTAACTTAGAGTACCCAATAAGGTTATTTTAGGTTCTCAGTACATGGTAGGTAGGAACGGTTTCTCTTCGTCTAAGTCCAGGGACTGCTGAGCCAAGCTTTTTCTTAAAAAGCTCAGAGAAAGGACCCTGGACGCTCCCTGCAGGGCTTATCCTGTGAATCTAATCAGGTTCAGGACTGCCAGATGTCCACTGAGAGCTGAGGGTAAAATTATGAGGGACGTGGTAAGATGTGTGAAAGTGAATCTTGAATGTACTTGCACTGTCCTGTTTGGAGTTTATTCAGGGTCTTAAACTTTGAAAAGGCTTTGCACCCTGGATTTGCATCTCAGAAATTATAAAAAGTTTTATTTTGAAGTTGACAAACCCCCCTCGTCCATCCCAGGATCAACGATCTAGAAATCAGGGGCCTATGCCCAAGAATCTATTGTTCTTGGCTTCCCGAGAGAAGTCAGACTTGAGGGGACTTTATTTCTTGACTGTCCAATCCTGTTAGTGGTGTCAGCCTACTCCATCTCACACCCCATTACCTACCTGTTTCCCACATTCACTTTTACTACATAATAATCATTACAGGGACTTCCCTTGGTGGCACAGTGGATAAGACTCCATGCTCCCAATCCAGGGGGCCCAGGTTCGATCCCTGGGTCAGGGAACTCGGTCCCACATGTATGCCGCAACTAAGAGTTCACAGGCCACAACTAAGGAGCCCGCATGCCGCAACTAAGGAGCCCACCTGCCACAACAAAGGAGCCCACGTGCCACAACTAAGACCCGGTGCAACCAAAATAAATATTTTTAAAATGAATAAATAATCATTACAAACATAACTTCACTGCCCATTTTAAGCTACTTACAAGCAGGGAGGACCACAGCTTGTCCTTCTATGACATCATACACCTTGACACAGTAAATAGAAGGCCATGAATGCCCAGCTAAAGAGTGTGAATATTATCCTAGAAAGAAGAGAAAAGCCATGGACAGTTCTGTAGTAGAAAGTAATAGCGTGAGAGAAGCAGTAAATTTTAGGAAATTTTCTCTGGCAGCACATACTTGAAACATTGGAAAGAGGGAAAATAAAAGAATAAAGAAATTGAAACTTAGAAGACCAGTGAAGAGGTAATTATAATTAATCAGGCCTGGGATAGAAAGGGTCCAAACTACAGTTATGGCAACAGACAGAAAGAGGAAAGGATATTCCTAAAACACATTCTGAAGACAGTGAACACCAGTGTTCTCTGGGATACGAACCATGGCTGAGTCATCTTTGTGACAACATATACCCAGGGGTGATATGCATCAGCATCCACCAGTGCAGCTGTATCAGCTATTAGTATACTGAAACCCTTTTATACTTATGAGTAAAAAGTAGTCCCTTACTTGAAACCACCACCCATTCATCCCCATGCCTACCCCACCATCCCAGCACCCCCCTGGAATTTTCCAAAACTACGCCCCTTCCCAGTTAGCAACCAAATAGTTTATGCCTGACACAGGATAAGGCTTTGAGAACCTTGTTCCTATGTCAAAGCTGATATTCTTTCTGATTGGTCAGTCCTCTTGTCAGTTGTTATATATATGTAATATCATGCCTTCATATGCACAGTCAGCCTCTGGTACATAGTAAGTGATGAAGGAAAGAAGGGAGCGAGGAGGAAGGAGAGAAGAAAAGAAGAAGGATAACTGGTTGGATATGGGAAGAAACAAAGGAGTTTTATACAACTATAGTCATACAGACTGATGTGGCTATACAATTATAGCTTTCTTTCAGAAAAAAGAGAAGCAGAAGGAAGAGTTAGTTTGGGAGCAAGATGACTATGTTCTCTTAAAAATAAACTGCATTTGAACAAAAGCTCAGCTGAGAGAAATAAAATTATAAAGGATTGGTTGAAAGCTGTCCAGTCTATTCATTCCACTCTGTTTGAAAATCTACCCCGTGGAGAGTCCAGGACAGCAGAGAGCTGTGAATTTCATGAACAGCCTTTAAGAAACTCCTTTAGACCCTTAGGGGCCAGTGGCTGTGCTCCTCCTGAGAAGCTGGCTTGCTTTTATCATACGGACAATGAACTGTGTAACCGGCAGGGTTTCCTATTTAGTCTTGTAAAACCAAATCTGTGGTCTAAAAATAGCACGTGTGCCTCATGGGGCTCCACTTTACGGCCCTATCCTTGTTTGTTTTATTTTGTCCTACCTTCCTCTAATCTGTTTTCCTGCCATATGACATCCACGTAAGCAGATTTAAATCCTTTTTAGAACAAAGAGGGGACTAAGTTAACTCATACTGAGCTTGAAACTGAAGGTGGACTATTCCAGTGGATATACCCAATTGATATAAATGTTTAAAATCAGCTGTTCTTTGGGTTCCAGTCCATGAGAGGCACTGTGAGAGTTGTACAGACATAGAAGACATGACTTCATGCGGCTTACAGTCTTTGGGAGCAGAAAGATAGGCAAACATCAGAAGAGATGCACAACTCCTCCTCGACTGGATTTGATTAATTGCAGGGTGAATGGTATCAGTAGTGATTACTTGAAGGAGAGGGGAAAGTCCACATTAGTCACTCCTAGTGTTCCACGCATTTAAAATGCCCCTTGGTGCTGCTATGGAATAGAAGGATGGGCATTCTGAGCCTTGGTGTTCAATGTCATTCAGTACGTTAGCGCTCTGTGGTGGGACTCTCTCAAAACGTGCAGATGAACATCACCCTTATTTATCTGGGGTTTTTGTTTTGTTTTAAACAGATGCCTCACTGATTTGATTACCTGGCTATTCATTCTCCAATGGCATACAGTAGAATGGGAAGGCAAAGAAAATCCAAAGAGTGAGCCCAAAGAAAAGACAAGAATGGATTTATTTCCAGACTATACCAACTATTTGAAGCAGTCACATGTCATCAACACAAATTATCAGCAAGGTGATTAGAGATGGATGATATGGTGAAAAAAGATAAAGAAAACCTATATTTGTCTCTAAATAGCTATCACCTCTCTAGTCCTCATTGCTTTATTTGTGAAAAGGAAAAGAAAATCCTTGCCACATACTCACTGAAGTTAGACCTAATAAGTATCTCCCAGGTAGGCAGCATCATGTCAGCAGTCAGGATTATGGAAGGATAAGATATGGTCTCAGCCCCATGGGGTTGTGTGTGTCCCATGAAAGAATTCTTTAAAAGCACTTGGGAAAAGTACCAAATGCAACACATGCCCAAAGGTCTACTATTCGGACGGAAACAGACAGGTTCTTTAAGGTACCTTCAACAAGCTGAGGCAATTTCAGATCAGGAGAGGAAAATAATTTTGAAGCCCATGACTCCTAAAAGTTCAGAGCTAGAAATCTTCTTAGAAGCCCTATGCAAATGTGTAGCTCCCCACGAATAGATGGAGAGATACCATCCAACTAAAAGACCATTTAGCTCACCAGAACAAGTTTGAATTCCAGGATTGCCCCTCTCTAAGCAAAAACGTGCCAAGGTCTCTAGTCTCATTCTACACTCATACATACTTTGCTTCCACACCCAGAGAGCCCTTCCCACTTGTACCTATGTCCTCAGCAAGCCCTAAAGGGATGCCAGGAAGTGGCCCAGTCAAAAACAGTCACCTACAGAGTGTCCAGCCCTGAACACAGAGCTGAAACAAACTCTTGAAGGTCCAGGACCATGGACACCACTGAGGCCACAGCCAGCAAACAAGCAGACTCAAAACAGGTGGTAGGCACTCTGAGAGGGTATGTAAGGGTGACAACTATTGTCCTAACAAGACATTTATATATCCTCCATTTCTCGGGGCAAAACCCAGAGTCATCCTTAACTCTTTTCATTCATAACCTACATCCAATCCATGATTAAAATCTGCCACCTCTGCCTTCAAAATAGCCCCAAAATCCAACCATTTCTCACGACCTCCACTGAGACAACCCTAGTCCAAGACACCATCATCTCTCTCCAAATTACCACAAAATTACAAACTGGTCACCTTGCCCCCAAAAGTCTGATCATGTCGCTCCTCTACTCCATACCCGCCAGGTTCTTCCATCATTGTAGGGACTCAGGAGCACTGAGGGGGACAGTGACCTAACAGTGGGGAGTGGCAGCATTGGCCATGACAGTCCAGAAGCCAACCTGTCACAGAATTCAGTTCTGTCGTTGTGACCTTTGTCACTTGGCCATGAGGGACTGCATCACCTTCAAAAGCCACATTGAAAAGGCCATATATGACAAACCCACAGCCAACACCATCCTCAATGGTGAAAAACTGAAACCATTTCCACTAAGATCAGGAACAAGACAAGGTTGCCCACTCACCACTATTATTCAACATAGTTTTGGAAGTTTTAGCCACAACAATCAGAGAAGAAAAAGAAATAAAAGGAATGCAAATCGGAAAAGAAGAAGTAAAGCTGTCACTGTTTGCAGATGACATGATACTCTACATAGAGAATCCTAAAGATGCTACCAGAAAACTACTAGAGCTAATCAATGAATCTGGTAAAGTAGCTGGATGCAGAATTAATGCACAGTAATCTCTTGCATTCCTATACACTAATGATGAAAAATCTGAAAGTGAAATTAAGAAAACACTCCCATTTACCACTGCAACAAAAAGAATCAAATACCTAAGAATAAACCTACCTAAGGAGACAAAAGACCTGTATGCATAAAATTATAAGACACTGATGAAAGAAATTAAAAATGACACAAATAGATGGAGAGATATACCATGTTCTTGGATTGGAAGAATCAACATTGTGAAAATGACTCGACTACCCAAAGCAATCTATAGATTCAATGCAATCCCTATCAAACTAGCACTGGCATTTTTCACAGAACTAGAACAAAAAGTTGCACAATTTGTATGGAAACACAAAAGACCCCGAACAGCCAAAGCAATCTTGAGAAAGAAAAATGGAGCTGGAGGAATCAGGCTCCCTGACTTCAGACTATACTACAAAGCTACAGTAATCAAGACAATATGGTACTGGCACAAAAACAGAAAGATAGATCAATGGAACAGGATAGAAAGCCCAGAGATAAACCCACGCACATATGGTCACATTATCTTTGATAAAGGAGGCAAGAATATACAATGGAGAAAAGGCAGCCTCTTCAATAAGTGGAGCTGGGAAAACTGGACAGCTACATGTAAAAGAATGAAATTAGAACACTCCCCAACACCATACACAAAAATAAACTCAAAATGCATTAAAGACCTAAATCTAAGGCCAGACACTATCAAACTCTTAGAGGAAAACATAGGCAGAACACTCTATGACATAAATCACAGCAAGATCCTTTTTGACCCACCTCCTAGAGAAACAGAAATAAAAACAAAAATAAACAAATGGGACCTAATGAAACTTCAAAGCTTTTGCACAGCAAAGGAAACCATAAACAAGACGAAAAGACAACCCTCAGAATGGGAGAAAATATTTGCAAATGAAGCAACTGACAAAGGATTAATCTCCAAAATTTACAAGCAGCTCATGTAGCTCAATATCAAAAAAACAAACAACCCAATCCAAAAATGAGCAGAAGACTTAAATAGACATTTCTCCAAAGAAGATATACAGATTGCCAACAAACACATGAAAGAATGTTCAACATCACTAATCATTAGAGAAATGCAAATCAAAACTACAATGAGATATCATCTCACACCAGTCAGAATGGCCATCATCAAAAAATCTACAAACAATAAATGCTGGAGAGGCTGTGGAGAAAAGGGAACACTCTTGCACTGCTGGTGGGAATGTAAATTGATACAGCCACTATGAAGAACAGTATGGAGGTTTCTTAAAAAACTAAAAATAGAATTACCATATGACCCAGCAATCCCACTACTGGGCATATACACTGAGAAAACCATAATTCAAAAAGAGTCACGTACCACAATGTTCATTGCAGCTCTATTTACAATAGCCAGGACATGGAAGCAACCTAAGTGTCTATCGACAGATAAATGGATAAAGATGTGGCACATATATACAATGGAATATTACTGAGCCATAAAAAGAAACGAAATTGAGTTATTTGTAGTGAGGTGGATGGACCTAGAGTCTGTCATACAGAGTGAAGTAAGTCAGAAGGAGAAAAACAAACACTGTATGCTAACACATATATATGGAATCTAAAAAAAAAAAAAAAAAGAAGAAGGTAATGAAGAACCTCGGGGCAGGACGGGAATAAAGATGCAGACTTACTAGAGAATGGACTTGAGGACACGGGGAGGGGGAAGGGTAAACTGGGACAAAGTGAGAGAGTGGCATGGACATATATACACTACCAAATGTAAAATAGATAGCTAGTAGGAAGCAGCTGCATTGCACAGGGAGATCAGCTCGTTGCTTTGTGACCACCTACACGGGTGGGATAGGGAGGGTGGGAGGGAGGGAGACGCAAGTGGGAAGAGATATGGGGATATATGTATATGTATAACTGATTCACTTTGTTATAAAACAGAAACTAACACACCATTGTAAAGCAATTATACTCCAATAAAGATGTTAAAAAAAAAAAAGCCACATTGAGCACACAGAGCCCTGAGGTCCTAAAGGGAGAGCTGATCATTTCCTATAAAAAAAATACAAAAAATGGCAGCTCCAGCTGAGCAGATGCTCAACTTTGTCACTGACAGCAAAATTGTCCTCGGCAAGGTCCAAGAAGCCTCCCCTTTGACTGCAGCCCACCTGTATGATGGTTATTATTCACCTACCCCAATACATCAATGAATCAACATCCCCATTAGATGCTCCCCCTGCCTTCAGAGCTCAAAAAGAAAAAATAAAACGAGAGACACAAAAAGACAGTTTATCATTATAAAAATAATCAAAAAAAAAATCTGATTTTCCAAATCCTGTTGGTGCCTCCCTCTGATTCACCAGGACAGACAGATTCAAGCCACCTTTGGCCAAAAAGAACCTGTGGAGACTAGAGAAAAAGATGTGGAATTTTAGGTCAAATTGAAACTCTTAAATTCCTTTTAAGAGTCCAATATAAAAACTCATTGTTTTTAAAGGCCATACCTGGAAATCCAGCAGTTAGTTAAGAAGTAGAACTAGTTGTAAAGTTAATATTACTAGGCGCTGGGGATAGAAAGATGAATAAGACATGGCCCTTGCTTTCACAGAGATGACAGGTGAGATAATAAGAAAATCATCACACTAGAGTATGACAAGTACTAATAATGGAAAAACATACAAGATGCTATGAGAACAGAGAGAGTAATTAACTGGAGCAGAGATAAAGGGCAAAGAGGGAAGCAGGCAAATCATAGCAGACGTCTAGATCAGTTGTCTTTTTGAGTTGATAAACTAATTAGTGCTGCTACAGTGCAAATGGCCTATATGTGAATGCTTACGGCAGTATTACTCATACCCCCAAAACTGGAAACAGCCCAAATGTCCATTAACTGATGAATGGATAAATAAAATGTGATACGTCCATACAATGGAATATTTATTCAGCCGTAAAAAAGAATGAAGTGCTATACATGCTATGGCAGGAATGAACCCTGAAAATGTTATACTAATGAAACGAAGCCAGACACAAAATACTACATATTGCGTGACACCATTTATATGAAATCTTCCAAATGGGCAAATCTACAGAGGATGTAGATTAATGGTTGCCTAGGGCTAAAGTTTTGGGGGAAAGGAACATGTTTGGTTTTTGGGGGGGTTTTTTGAGAGTAATGAAAATGCTCTAAAATCAGTTGTGTTGTGGAGGCACAACTCTGTGAATATATTAAAAACCACTGAATTGTACCCTTTAAGAGGGTGACTTATAATGTATGTAAATTCCATTTCAATAAAAAAATTTTAAGTGCGAATGGCCTTTCATGCCTGACTTATTAGATGTTCTACGCCCTGGTGCAGGGACTTTCAAAGCCTCGCCTCAAAGGTCTCAGAAATGTGGGTACTTTCAATGAACACGAGGAGCAAAGGAGACATTGAGGTCACCAGGGTCTCCTGCTCTGCGCATGCCAGGAGTCTGCCAGCACAGCCGTGGGCCGGACCAGGCTGCCTTTCTCCTCACCAGCATCCTTCTGTTCCTATGACAGTTTGTATTAGTATTATTTTGAGGCCCTCAGAGACATCCCTCTGTGAGAAAGGCATTAGTCATGTGGAACAGCAGGCTGGAAATATTAAAATGCTCATTACTGCATGGAAAAATGATTTCAGACGAATTCTTAACTGAACGTTTGATTAAATACGAGTCTGATATAATCTCTCCTCTTTTTGACAATGATTCCAATATGCTGCCATCTGCAGAATACCTCTTTCTCTCTAAAAACAAGTCCTTGCCTGGATAATATAGTCAATGAAAAACCAGGAGAGCCATATGTCACAATAAATGCATACTGCGTTCCATGCTCTCTCCTCGCTACTATTTTTCATGCCTGTCGCTAGCTGTGAGTGTTTGTTGCTCCAGATGATTTCCTTTGAAGATATGCTGGATTCAAATTCAATCAGAAGGGGAAAGGAAAAACACAGCAAACAGCTAGATTCCGAACATGGCCCAGGAGGTCTTTAGCCATGGTTCCCCTCTCCTGCTACGTGAAAGGAATGGGCTAAAATTGCAGAAGGCTGGACAATTCTGTGGGCTAAGCAGGGCCCCCAGGAGTCAAAGCGTCAGACTGAGTCCTCCAAGTTCATACAATAGACACTCCAGTTAATTTTCTTATCTAACCCACACTCTTTCCCAGAATATCTTTCCTGCAGTCTTTCTTAAGCAGACAGGGACCCACGTGAGGCCACCTTTTAACATGTCTGATTGGAATAGAGGAAATGCCTGGGCCGATGAAATTTCCTCTCCTGATAATGTGAAATTGGGACAAAGAGACGATGTATACTGAGTTGACTTTGGATGTGGGAGTCTAAAGGTCACATTTGGTAGGAGGGAAGGGGAACAGCTGGGCCAATCATTTCCTAACTTGTCCAAGAGGCAGCAGAGAAACCCACCTGCAGGGGAGAGAAGAAAGCCAAGAGAAGAAAGAGGCTGAGAAAACAAAGAAGCAGTGATCTCGCTAACTCTGGGTTTCTCAGCACTATTGACATTGGGGCCAGATAATTCTTTGTTGTGGGGGGAATGTCCTATGCATTGTAGGAGGTTTAGCTGCATCCTTGGCTTCTGCCTACTAGATTTCTGTAATACATACTCCTCACCCCGGTTGTGACAAAACTATGTCCATACATTGCCAAATGTCCTGTGGGGAGTAAAATTGCCTGGGTTGAGAACTACTGCCCTAACTAGACAGACATTGATTTACACTTCAACCACCACCAATCAGGGCAAAACGCAGAGTCAGGCTTCACTCCTTTCTTTCATACCTTGCCTCCAATCCATGATTAAAATCTGCCACCTCTGCCTTCAAAATATCCCCAGAATCCAACCACTTCTCAGGATCTCCACTGCAAGAACTCTAGTCCAAACCACTATCATCTCTACCTGAATTACCCCAGAAGTCTCCTAACTGGTCACCCTCACTCTACCCTTGCCCCCTTCAGAGCTTTTTCTACGCAGCAGCCAAAGACAGCCTTTTAAATGAAGGTCTGAAATGAACTTATTTACATAACAGAAGCAGAGTGACAGATGTAGAAAACAAACTTATGGTTACCAGAGGGTAAGGGCGGGAGGGATAAATTGGGAGATTGGGGCTGATATATACACACTACTATATACTTATAAAATAGATAACTAATAAGGACCTAGTATATAGCACAGGGAACTCTACTCAACATTCTGTAATGGCCTATATGGGGAAATAATCTAAAAAGAGTGGATATGTGTATATGTATAACTGATTCACTTTGCTGTGCACCTGAAACTAACACAACATTGTAAATCAATTCCAATAAAAAATTTTAAATGAATAAACAAATAAATAAGATTCTGATCACATCACTCTTCCACCCCAAACCCTCCAAGGCCTCCCGTCATTGTAAGGATCAGTCAGAGCTCTTCCAATGGCCTACAGGACCCTTCAAGATCTTTCCCCCAGTTCTCCCTGTGACTTCAGCTCTTACTGTTATCCCTCACTCTTCCTCTCCAGTCTCATGAACCTCCTTGCTGTTCCTCAAGCACAGTCCCGCCTCCAGGCTTTTGCACTTGCTGTTCCCTCTGCCAGGAATGCCCTTCCCCCAGATATGTGCCTGGCTCACTCCCTTGTGTCATTCAGATCTCTGCTCAAATGTCACCGTATCAGAAAGTCTTTCTGTGATTGCCCTAGTTAAACAGGCAATCCGTTCTCCATCTCCCTTAGCTTACTTTACCCTTAGGCTTTCAAGGTTTTTTATGTTAAAATGAAATCTTGCCAGTAACCCCTAATATATCTTCTAACTTGCAAAGAAATACCTTTGGAACCCAGACAGAAATGAAAACTTAAGGAAACTGAAAACTAGGGCTATATACCAACCTGTTACCAGAAACTGGAAATTTTTCCCACTAATAACAAAGACAATAAAACTAGATACTCCTGTATCTCCCAGAAACATAGTCTGTGTAGTTGAAAATAAGTAGATGGTCTTACCCTCCTTCCCCACGTTCTGCTCCCTGATTCAACCAAGAATTTACTGTGTAAATATCAAACATTAAAAACTGTCCAGGGACTTCCCTGATGGTCCAGTGGTTAAGAATCTGCCTTCCAATGCAGGGGACGGGTTCAATCCCTGGTCAGGGAACTAAGATCCCACATGCCACGGGGCAGCTAAGCCCACATGCCACAACTACAGAGCCCACACGCTCTGGAGCCCACACTCCACAACTAGAGAGAAGCCAACGTGCCACAACTAGAGAGAAGCCCGCACACCACACCTAAGACCCTGACGCAGCCAAAAAAACAAATTAATTAATTAATTAAATATTTTTTAAAAACTATCCAAAATGCCTTAGAATTATGAAGATATCTAAGACTTTATTAATAGTCACCATAGCAGTAACTACAATGGCACCCTGCAGTTGAATGCTTTCACTTCTGAAGCACATTCTCACATGGGATCTCACATTACCCTCTGGATTACACCAAGACAGGAAGAGGAAGATTTGCTTCCCCATTTGATAGCTTTTAAAAAGCCTATTAGGCAGGGACTCAGACAAAAACAGAGATTTCCTCAAGATATTCAACTTGAAAAGACCTTCCTGAGGTACACAAAGATCAGGGAAACACCAAGGGTGGATGAAGTACCCAGCAACTACCAAAAGGGGGCGCCATTACCACCTCTAGGCTGGAAGGTGCAAAGGGAGCTCTGCGAGAGCCCCAGGTGTGCAGATGTGGCTGCTCAGGGGAGATGCAGTCAAGGAGAATGGAAGCCAGCCCTACAGACATGGCAACCAACCAGGCAGGGAAGGGAACCCAGCAGGCTGAACCCAGCAGGAAGTCAGCTGGCAAGGAAACCAGCTGTGGTCTACCGAAGTCAGCCTCCTAAGGCACAGAGCAGGGTGGAAAATGGATCTGCAAGAGCAAAAGACCAGTAAAGAAAAGCTGCAGACTTACCTAAGCTTGTATAGGTAGCCAGCCTCACCCTATTGCCAAGGAAGGATCCCAAATACACATCCCTAGCAAAGGAGTGAGCAGTTCCGGAGGACTTGGCACCATCAGAGGTAGGGTGGTAAACGCTAGCCTTTGAGGTACGACTAGACAACGGTCCTGTTTGATTACGTGCCCACATAGAGCAAAAGCTGTGAATTTACAATTGAAATGATCTTCCTAGCCAGAGGGGCAAAACTTTGAAAACTGCTAGGCCAGCCAGGAAAGATTCAGGTCTAAGAAGAGTTGATTGACACCTTTCCTCAGGACACCAGTACCACTCCAGGTTGTAGTGTAGCCCTGACAATTGGGTTTTTTTGCTTTTGTTTTTCCTTTTTCTTTTCCGAATGCAAGTGCCTGACAAGCTTTGATTGCCAAGTATCCATTTCAAAGAGGTATCCACTTCAAAGATGGCTATCTCACGTAAACACTTTGCCAGACACAGGACTAAAGAGCCAGGCCCAGCTCCCTGCATGGAAGCTCCTTTGTTTTAGAGATCATGTCTGATTTAAATAACTGACCATTTGGACTACTTGGGGTTTTTTTCTCTTCCTGTACTTTAAATTCCTGCTCTTATGTTTTAAATTCACCAATAAAGAGTTAGCCCTCAAAACCCCACCCTTGACCCCAATAAAAACAGAACCCCAGACCCATTCTCTCCTCTCTTTCTTTCTCTCTGTCCCTCTCTCTCTCTTTATACCCATGACCTCACAGTGTGGCCCCAGGTGAGCTATGTAATTTCCAGGTCTTCTAAGTGATAAACCTTAATTTTTTCAAAGTTCCCTTATTAAGAAAGGCATCTTGCAATCATAATAAGAACCACAAAGGCCAGTCCAACCACATCACTGATTACTGACAGGCAGAGACTAGCATAAAAGAATCGGTGTAGTTGGCAGGATTGCATGATTGCCCTCGCAATTAAGTGAAGGCCATCACTCTACCTGCAACTTGCGTACTAATGAGCTAACTCAGTTACCAACACCACCTGCCTGTTGAGGGTCTGTTGGACTGTTATATGCTTTCTCAGATTGGCTCTGTTGTGTGTTGCCTGTGGTATCCAACCCAAAATGTCACAGCTGCTATAATAATCCAGTGATGTCCCCAGAGCAGTGTGATCAACACCATATGATCTAATGAGATGGTAAGACCACTAAGTATAAAGACCTTAATTGACTATTTATGTGCATAAGAGTCCTCCATGCCTCAAGGCGAAAGGGAGCTAAGGAGGGTGAACTGGATCCCAAGGCTATTGTCACCACCCAAGGAGAGGCTCTGGGCTAAAAGGAAAACATCCCAGTAGGTGAAGGGGATGGGAGACCTCCTCCTGCAATCACGGAGTCAGTGGGTCATGCACAGACTACGTGTCCTAACCCAGAACAGTGAAATAGCCTTGCAACCAGAAACCAATGGCACCAGCAGAGGGAAAATATAACAGAGGTCTACAGCCTCCGTGTCACCACTTCACTCACTACTGTTGCTCTTCATCTGACCCGATAGGACATGATAGGTCTAATCCTGGCATTATGTTACTTTAAAAAAAAAAGTGTCTTGGACAGGTAGTGTCAGCACTTCCTAAAGAACTCTGAGGGGGTACCCAGCTCCTTGATAAAGGCAAAAACCCCAAGGACACTTCCTGGGTGTTATTCAATGCCATGGATACCAAGATTCTAAGACTCTGATACTATGCTCGAGAGGCCAAGGGGCTTTTCCCAAAGACCCTGTGCATATTTGATAATGGAAGCAGACCCCAATGCCAGAGAGATCTCCTGGGACACCCTGGAAAGGGAAGTTGCCACCTATTAAGGGGGCTCACAGTGACAGCATCCAAAATGATGTCAACACATAAGATTAAGGTGGGGGGGCGGGGAAACAAGTAGAAACTGAGATCAAAAAACTCTACATAAACTGAAATTCAAACATTTTTTAAAGATTTTATGTAGGAAGGAGAGAGGAAGGAGGGAGGGGAGAGAGGGGAACTAACTGGCTACTGCAGGTTTCTTGTTTGTTTGTTTGTTTGTAATATTCTCTGAATTGTCACTCATGGCTGCCACGATGCATCAACTGACTGGTATCTCTAAAGACTTGAAAATCCATAAAGATTCATTCAGGCTACATGCTTGTTTCCTCCGAGATACCACAGATCCTGAGTCCCCTCAGTTTTCCCCTGAATGAGGCAAAACTAAGAAACATACCTCATGAGGTATTCCTGCCACCAAGGGAAAAGCTGACAGGGTTGTAAAGGCCTCTGGGAGGAGGAAGAAGGAAATGGGAAAGCAAAGCCTTCTAGAGCCACTGACATTTGTACCATGGCCCTCCCTCTCCTCATTTGGATATTTATTGCCTGGCACCGTGCCCATCCTTCTGCCGTAGTGATCTCTGCTAAGGCTCACAATGAAAGGAAAACGTTAAGATAAAGCTCATCTCCTGCTGTGCAAAACTGGATTTACCACTACCATGACCACAGGGACCCAAATGACCCCCCCCTTCATTTCCAGCCCTGAGCCCAGAAAATTATTCTTTACAGGGTGTTCTCCCTACTTACAGGGTGGTGCTACTACATTTTAATTGGGACTGCCAAAACCATCCAAAAAGTACAGAAACTCCTGAGAAAACTTACATTTTCTTTCTCTGCCACATAAAAATGTAAATCTTACCATGTCTTTGAAATGTAAACACCCCAGGAGGTAACTAAAACTGGCTTGAGACTAAAGGAAAAAAACAAAAAAGTGGAAAGAGTCCTTTTTAAATGCAAACTGCTGAAAGGACTCTCTTGCCCAAACTCTAAACAGCCTCCTTAAGACTGCTTATCAAGAACAAATACAAATCTTAAAAGTCTTTGTTATAAAGCTGAAACTAACACACCATTGTAAAGCAATTATACTCCAATAAAGACGTAAAAAAAAAAGTCTTCCTCATAAACAGAAAAACTTTAGCCATCTAGGTAGGAAAACTTAACTCATTCCAACTGTTATTTATGAACTAGTGAATTTTATATTGTAATAACTGATTCAAAACTAAAATTTTTAACAATATATGAAGGAAAAAAATCTCACTGGCAAATAAGTAATAAAAGTACTGGATCAACCACTTAAAAGCTAGTATGAAGGTTAGACAACAAAAGTCATAAAATCAATTATAACTACAATAAAGAGTTAAAGGATACACATACAGGTGTAAAATATGACAACTTAAAACATAGGGGAAGGAGTAAAAAATGTAGAGATTTTAGAATGTGTTTGAATTAAATGACTATCAGTTTAAAACAAATAGATATATATACAGGTTAATATATATGAACCTCACGGTAACCAAAAACCTACAATAGATATACAAAAAACAAAGAGAAAGGAACTCTTTAGTGTTTCATAACACTAAAGAAAATCATCAAACTACAAGGAAACAGACTAAACGAAGAAGAAAAGCCCAGAGAAGACCTACAAAACAACCAGAAAACAAGAAACAAAATGGCAATAAATACATACCTATCAATAATCATTTTAAATATACATGGACTAAATGTTCCAAATAAAAGACACAGATTGGCTGAAACGATTTTTTAAAAAGACTGATCTATATGCTGCCCACAATAGACTCACTTCAGAGTAAAAGACATACAGAGACTGAAAGAGAGGCAATGGAAAAAGATATTCCATGCAAATGGAAATGAAAAGGAAGCTGTAGTCGTATCAGACAAAATAGATTTTAAAACAAAATCTTTAACAAAAGACAAAGAAGGGCATTAAAAATGATAAAGGGATAAATCCAAAAAGAGGATGTAACATTTGTAAACCTGTAAGCACCTAAATACATAAGCAAATATTAATAGACATAAAGGGAGAAACTGACAGCAATACAATAATAGTAGGAGACGTTAACACCCCAACCTACATCAAGGGACAGGTCATCAGACAGATAATCAATAAAGAAGCAGTGGCCGTAAATGAAAAGAGAGAAAGAAAAAGAGGAAATCTTGTGTGGTCAACTTGGCTAAAAATTGAATTGTTATTATAAGAGTGTTTTTAATTGAGCTTTAATAACAATAGTCTACTTATGTAAAACTAAAAATTTTCTTCATCTGCTAAAGGGACAAAGTGTAATTGGATTACTGGTCTGCTCTTGATAAATGATTATGAAAAGTTTTTTCCCCCTTTCTCTTGGGTAATCTATTTGGAAAGCAAAGATTTTTGTGTCTAACAAAAATAACTTACTGTGATTTGTGTTACCTTTATCATCAGGTCTTTATTTACTTAAGTAAGCCTAGCCTTCTCAATATTA
This sequence comes from Lagenorhynchus albirostris, assembly GCF_949774975.1. Classification (NCBI taxonomy): domain Eukaryota; kingdom Metazoa; phylum Chordata; class Mammalia; order Artiodactyla; family Delphinidae; genus Lagenorhynchus; species Lagenorhynchus albirostris. The sequence goes on along the minus strand of NC_083110.1, from coordinate 16,881,147 downwards.
AGAGCTAAGGTTTGCCCAGAACTATGTGACTTTCTGTAGTTGCCTTTAAAATCTTTGTCACTATTGTTAAATGGATAACTAAATATTGTTTCAGAGTGACCTATGATCCTATTTGACCAGGTATTTTAAAACCTCTGATATTTTTGACAAACTTCCCAATGTCAAAATCTAAATAAAGTCTTTTTTTTTTTTAACCTCAAACTAACTCTGAAATTTTCCAGGGGGCCCCTGGAACACTTCAAAGATTTATTCTCTCTCCTTATAAAAAAGGGAGATATCGGGCTTCCCTGGTGGCGCAGTGGTTGAGAGTCCGCCTGCCGATGCAGGGGACACGGGTTCGTGCCCCGGTCCGGGAAGATCCCACATGCCACGGATCGGCTGGGCCCGCAAGCCATGGCCGCTGAGCCTGCGCGTCCGGAGCCTGTGCTCCGCAACGGGAGAGGCCACAGCAGTGAGAGGCCCGCGTACCGCAAAAAAAAAAAAAAAAAAGAGGGGGGAGATATCATACTAATTAGGCTTATTTGATATGCTAAATCACATGGGAAGCACTGTCAAATAAGAAGTAATACAAAGCCTTCTTAATGTTGTGTTTTATAGGTATATGTTATAAATGTTTCAGAAATTATGTGAAATTCCTGGAAATCAGTATGTCCTGGTATAATGTTATCAGTCAAAATTCCAGTTATCTTAAAATGTCATCAAAATAACCAAATTTCCTTGTCAATTCCAGTATAATTAATCAGATATCTAACAAGAGTCACTTAAGTCTTTTGTCATTTACAGACAGTTGTGCTTTTACAAAAGTGTGCCTGCAAAAATGCTTCACCTTCAAGAAGATTCTCAGCAAAGACTCTAGGATACAGGTTTCTGATGACTTTAAGATTATAAACCTGAAAGGGGTAAAAATTTCCAAAACTAACAGGGGAAAAAGCTAGATTCAAGCAGAACAAGTATTAATTACATGGGACTGAATGAACTGAAGAGGACGACTGTGATTTTCTATGACTCTTTATTGCTGATTCTTTAATCTTTCATTTTCCAGATTATAAGGAAACTTTCTTCTTAAGCCATGACTTAAGAAACTTTCTTCTTAAACTACGACTTAGAGCAACTTGGTAAATTATGCCTTTGTAAGCAGAATTGAACCATTTATATTTTTCTCCCTACCTAATCCCTCTAGAACTCTAAAACTCTTAGTGAGTACTCTTATTTTCATGGCCATATAGTTATTTGCCTAAGTTCAGTAAGAATCTGTTTTCCTTGTAACAAGACACAATTGAAAACATTGGTTGTATTGCCAAGGTTTTGCTTGAAATGTCATATTTGAGAAGAGACATACATAGACTCAGACATGACCAGACAGCTTTAAGGAACTAAGACTGACTTTATGGAGCCAATAAAGTCTCCTGGAGAAAAAGCCTAGCACCTCGATTACAGGGTTCCCAGCAGCCTTACCAGGTGAAGAAGGAGGTTACTTCCTGGCTTGTGCAGGCATCTCAGGATATTTAGCAGACCTTGAGAAGGAATTTACCTAAATCTATAGGTATTGCAGGCGAGTCTGATGGCACATAGTTGGCTTGGCTTAGTTTCCTGACCTCGAGACGTATTTAAAAGTTCAATCTGAGACTCCTTATGAAAAGTTCCAGAAAAGCCAATTTAAAAGAGCCTGTATGGTCAATCACTATTCTTGCTGCACTCATGTAAATAACCAGGCCAAGTTTAATGAGATAAGACTTACTTTACAAACAAACTAGTCTCGTTTTGTATTATCTCTGACAGAAATTGGGGTGATTGTAGAGAGAAAATTTTCATTTCATTAGAAACCATAATATACCTTTGTGGATATCAAATTCCAGTGCTGTTAATTTTCTCTGAGTTTCTAACAGCAAACCAGACCAGATCCTCCTGAATTATTCTACTTTCCTCCGATATTTGACTTCAAGTCTCCAAACTAACATTTCTAATTTTTCTCCCAACCTTCTGACTTGGAATCATTGAGAACTAAAATAGCCCTTTTACTGAAGCCATGCAAGCTAAAAGTTGGAAACTTGATAAAAAGTAAAGAGAAATCAGTATAACAGCACATGTATGGACAATCTTTGTGCCTATTGCTGTGTGGGCCACTCAGAAAGATCACCAGAGACATTCAAACTACAAACCAGGAAAATCTATCAAACTGTCACTGCCTGACCTTGCTTCATCTGAAAATGCTTCAAGCCAGACGTCTAAAAATCTTCTCAACTGGCCGCCTTCAGAACTCAGAAACTGGGATTATGGTCTGCTCCAATCATTAACCACTGTTTTTCCTTTGTTTCCATAGAAACACCTCTTATTAAATACTGGCATACTTACACCACATAGGCCTAACTTTGGGAGCCCACCTGCATCACTGCCTCCTGCAATGAGACACAACCTTTAACTGAACTGACCTATTCTCGGGACTAAGAAACTGGTTCGATGAGATATGAAGCAATCCACCAACACAGGACAGGTTCAAACCTACTTAAAACAGTTGACTCAAGATGTTAAAATATTCCACAATGTTACCCTAACAGATTCCTAGGTACCCTGACTTCATTGACTTAAGTTTCACGGCTGGACACTTTCAAGTTTGGGACAATGGCTACAGACGGAATTTCAAACTATTGCCTGTATAATTATTATAGAATTTGCTACTATACTCCTACTTAGATGTGTACTCTCAGGGTTACAACGTGCCCTCTCCCTGACTTTTAGCATATCAGCTACCAGGCATTTATGTCCTCATCATTGACTCTGATGCCTCAGCACCACAGGGTAGACTGTAGTGTAAGTCCTGACAGCTGAATTTTCTTTCTTTCTGTAATTTAAGCGCCTGATAAGTTTTGATGGCCAAGGCACCCATTTCAAAGACGGCTACCTCAAATAAACACACTGCCAGCCACAGGACTAGATAAAGAGCCAGGCTGCCCCCCTGCACTGAGGTTTCTTAGAGATCTTGGCTGATTTCAGTAACGGACCATTTGGACTACTTGGCTTTTTTTTTCTCTTCCCATAAATTCCCACTCCTTATATTTTAAATTCACAAATAAAGAGTGAGCCTGAGAAACCCTAGGTCCCCACCCTTAACGCCAATAAAATCAGAACCCAGGCCTGTGCACTCTCTCTCTCTGCCCATGACCTCACTGTGTGGCCTCAGGTGCGCTGTGTCATTTCCAGGTCTTGTAAGTAATAAACCTTTATTTTTTTCAAAGCTCCCTGATGGTTATTGCTGAAGGGCATCTTGCAATCATAATAAGAACCACAAGCGCTGATCCAAACCCAACACTGGTTATTGATAGGCTGAGACCGGCACAGAACGAGGCTCATACTAAAAAGGATTGTTATGTCTAAGAAGTTTGCCTTCACATTCGAAATCTAGAAAAACAACAACCCAGGTGTGATGATCTCCCATTTCCGAACTCTCATCCTTAATGCCAAATAAAACACTTCCTTTCGCAAGATAGGGATCCCAGCTAGTCATGCTGTGTTTTGCTCTGATTAACCTTTGAAATAAGCATTTTTTCTTTTTTCTTTTTTTTTTTTTTTTGGTTGGTTGTTGGAAGCCAAGCCCTTCCTTAAAGGTCAGTGAGCATCAAACCTAATCTGACTTCTAATTATTTTTGTAAACATTTCAGAATGAATAAATGCCAGTGTAATTAACCACCTAGCATATTATCTGCTCACTCCCTTTACTAATAGGGCAGATAGCCAGCAAAGCAGCTCTCCAGGCTCCTCTAACACTTGTATTTGAGATGTGGGAATTATTTAATTGGATTCTATTTAAATTAGAGTTTCCCAAGCTTGCTTGTCTAGCCATTACCAGGCATAAGAATCACCTGAGTATCATAATGAAAATACAGATTCTGAAACCGTGGTCCTAGCAGTCTAATTTCTTTTTCTGGGGCAAAGCCTAGAATCTGCGTTGTTTTCTTTTTTTTAACTTTTCCAAGTAATTCTGATGTAAAACTCAGTTAGGAAACCACTGATTTTGATCATTTTCCCCTTGGCGGGTTCATCACAGTCAGCCATCTCTCCTCTCCTCTCTGAGTCCCTGATACCCCTTACCAGCAGGCTTTTTTGCAACATTTCTTCCCGCATCAAACTGATGCATATCGTCATCCCTCAGTATACACAGGGACTGGTTCCAAGACTCCCCCTCCCCCCGATACTAAAATTCACAGATGCTTAAGTCCCTTATATAAAATGGCGCATTATTTGCATACAACCTACACACATCCTCCCATATACTTTAAATCATCTCTAGATTACTTATAATATCTAATACAATGTAAGTGCTATGTAAATAGTTGCCAGTGCATGGCAAATTCAAGTTTTGCTTTTTGGAACTTTCTGGAATTTTTTTCCCCAAAGAGTTTCAATCTGGAATGGGTCAGGTATGAAGATGTGGAAACCAAGGATATGGACAGAGGGCTAGATGATTTTTTTTTAAGTCCCTTCCAGCTTTGACTTCCTCAAAGTTTATGATTCACTGACAGCAACAGCAGTGTGAAAATTCAAGCACTGAGTAAATTTGTCCTCAGCCTGGTTGAGGGTCCCATCTAGCTGTGTCGATGCTCTTCCATGTTCCATCGGTGAACAGTCACCAGGCCAGCACCTCCACTCCTGTGACTCAAGGCTTCTGTAAACCTGGGGCCAATGTGGAAGGCTGGAGGGAGAAGCTGAAGCAAGGACCCAGGAGTGCTTCCTGTACCCACACTAGGGGCTAAGGACTATATGGCAGGCCAAGCAGTTTAAAGACACTGCACTATCTCTCTGGGAGTAAGCAAGTAGGTACAAAGAGAGAAGGGAACCCACAATGAGGTGACTCTGCCTCTGATGTTTCTCAGGTTGTTCCCAAAGCCTGTGCCAGTCCTCAAAGTCCTGCTCTGATGCCCCTTCCTCTCCTCCTTCCTTAGGCTTCCAACTCTTAACTCCCTTCATTTGCTACAGTTTCCCACTCTAAGCAATAGCATCCCCCAGGAGGCATTTAGAAATGGGGAGGGAGGGGCAGGCATTTTTGGTTGTTGCAGCGGAAGCACACTCGAACTTGGGTGGAGGAAGGGGGAGGGAGCAGGAATGCCAAAAATCACACAGTGGGCAAGACAGTTCTGCAGGACAAAAAACTGTCCCACCCAAAATGCCATTAGCACATACACTGTGAAATGAGAATCACTTACAGTGTGAACCACACAATTTGGCCCTTAATTACGGCTCTTTGTCAGGAGAATTTATTGCAGCATTGTTCAGGTAGGAAAAGCCTGGAAACAACCTAAAAGACCATTGATAAGGGGCCATTAAATAAAATGTGGTACATTCATACAAAGGAATTCCATTAGAGAGAATGACGGAGATCAATATGTACTGATACAGCACAGTATCTGAGATCTATTATGAATTTTAAAAAGCAAAGTGCAGAACAGCATTATAGTAGGTCTCACTTGTTATTTTGATAAAAGAGAAGGTGCTGAGAAGGCAGGATGCCCCAGGAAACTGCACACGAAGACGCCTCCATAAAAATGAAAGAGACTATCACACTTGAGGGCTTAGTTTCAAGCCCTGTGCTCAGCACTTTACATAGATTTTACTCACTGTAATACTCATGACCCCCTTGTAAAATAGGCAATATTTTCCCTGCTTTACAGATGAGAAAACTGAAATTTGGAGAGCTTAAGCAATGTATCCAAGCACACACAGTAGGTAAGAGACAGACACAAGATTTCCACCCAAATTAGTCTTCCACCTTTTTATGATATTTCCTCGTCTGTTTATATAATCATGGAATTAATAAATAATTTGCCACAGTTGTGCTAGGAGCTACCCTAGGTCTGTAGAAAAAAAAGAATTGGGCAAAACAAGACCACCCCTGCCTTCAGAGGATTTACCATCTAGCAGAGGATAGAGATGCTAAATACATTTTCACACAGTTATATAATTACACACTGTGAAAAGTACCAGGAAAGAAGGTTGCGCTGGGAGGAGAGGGACACTGTCAGGCGAATAGCCTCCCTGAGGAAGTAACAGTTGAATTCTGGGCAAAGCTTTGTCCTCCACGACGGAGTGTTCTGGAGCGGCGGGGGAGGCGCATTCTCAGATGAAGAGGCTCACCTGGCTGAGGCATGGCTCAGCAAGAATGCTGGGCAGGTGGGCACCCAATTCACCATCCTGCCTTCTCTGCCTCTCATTTGTCCCTACTTGCCTGCCTACAGGGTGTCTCCTGCTTTTGTCCTTATTTCACTTCATGCCACGCGCCTGACTGTTTCTTCAGCTTACTACAGCAAGTCGGGACCATCTCCCCAATGATCCACAGCGGCAGAAAACATTCTCGCTGAAAGCAACGCCCATTCCGAAGGGAGAATGTGGCCCAAATGATTAAGTAACATGCTACACTCTATTTGGTAGGTTTGTTTCCAAAAGACTTAGAGAATATTATTTCTGGCGGGGTGGGGGAATGTGAAAAACGAGCCTGCTATTAGGCAGACACCAAACTACTGCAATATTAGAGCCGCTCTGAATTGAAGGTGAAGAACTGGGTGGCTTCCACACAACAAGCCTTGGTTTTGCTGCCACCTGCAGGTCTGTTGCAAGAGGTGCACTGTGACTCACTTAAGCCTCATTACAGACCCCGAGGCAAGAGGGACGTATGGTGAGAGCAAGTTTCAACTCATACAAGTACCTATAAATAGGATAGTGTCAGTCCTGGGCTGAGCGGACTGTTCCCTCTGGGCGGTGATTGGGCAGCTGGAACTTGGGTCTGCTTCTTTTGAGAAGCCAGGTTCCCTGTTTTAGAGATGGGGAAGATGCACTGACTGAATGACAAAAGAGAACTTCTGGAGTGGGTGTTTTTAATCATCTTGGAGACCTACTGCCCTCTCCTGAATTGAACACACCCACCCTACCCTGGGGTCAAATCCACACCTACCTTGACCTGACCTTGGCTCTCTAGCCCATCCCCAGCACTCAATTCCAACCACACTGTGAACTGTACCACTGCCACACCCGCTTCTCTCTTGCCCTCCAGCCTGTGCACAGGATGTTCCTAAGGCCTGAAATGACTTACAATACCTGCCCATCCTCTTCTCCTGACTCACTCTTAGCTGATATGGATTTCAGCTTAAAGGTTATGTGCTCTGGAAAGCCTCCAACCCTTCCTGCCCATTCTATGTAACAGAATAGAAACTCAGAAATAGACCCACATAAACATGGCCAGTTGATTTTTAACAAAAAGGCAAAGGCAATTTAATGAAGAGAGGACAGTCTTTTCAGCAAATGGTGCTGAAACAACTGGACATCCATATGGCCAAAAAAAAGAGCTTCAATCGATACCTTGAACTATAGACAAAAATTAACTCAAAATGGATAATAGACCTAAATATAAAACCTAAAACTATAAAACTTATAGAAGAAAATATAGGGAAAAAAATCTTTATGATCTTAAGTTAGACAAAGAGTTCTTAGATATGACAATTAATAAAAGAAAAGCGGGGCTTCCCTGGTGGCGCAGTGGTTGAGAGTCTGCCTGCCGATGCAGGGGACACGGGTTCATACCCCGGTCCGAGAAGATCCCACATGCCGCGGAGCGGCTGGGCCCGTGAGCCATGGCCGCTAAGCCTGCGCGTCTGGAGCCTGTGCTCTGCAACGGGAGAGGCCACAACAGTGAGAGGCCCACGTATCGCAAAAAAATTTTTAAATTAAAAAAAATAAAAGTGCAATCAATAAAAGACAAAAACGATAAATTGGAGTTTATCAAAATTTTAAATATTTACTCTAAGAAAGAAAAGATAAGCCAGAGACAGGGAGAAAATAACTGTGAATTATGACAGACAAATGGTACGCAGAATATGTAAAGAACCGTCAAAATTCAACAGCAAACAAGCAACCCCATTTTTTAAATGGACAAGATTTCAACAGACATATCACCAAGCAGATACACAGATGGCAAATAAGCCGATGAAAAGATGTTCATATAATCTGTCATTAGGGATATGCAAATTAAAACCACAATGTGATACCCCTACACAACTATTAGAACAGCTCGATTTTTTTTTTTAAAAGCCAACAATGCCACGTGCTGACAAGGATGCAGAGCAACTGGAACTCTCACACATTGCTGGTAGGAATGCGAACTGGGAGAGTCATTACAAAACTTTTATCTTAGTTTATCTTAGTTTTATTTTATCTTCAGTTTCTTATGAAGCTAAATATATACTTACCATACAACCCAGCAATCCTACTTTTAACTAATTAGCCAAATGAAAACCTACGTTCACACAAAAAACAATATCCAAATGTTTACAGCAGCTTTATCCATAACAGCCAAAAATAGAATGTCCCTCAACATGGGAGTGGATAAACAAACTGTGTTATACCCATTCACTGGAATACTACTCAGCAGTAAAAGGGAACAAACAATCAATACATGAAACAACATGGATGAATCTCAAACGCATTATGCTGAGTGAAAGAAGCCAGGTTGAAAAGGCTACATTCTGTATGATTTCCACTCTGGAAAAGACAAACTATAGGATCAGAGAACACTTCAGTGGTTTCCAGGAGCTGGGGATGAGATGGAGCTTGACTGTCATCCCCAGCCCCTGGAAACCACTGATCTGTTGAGGGAGTCATGGTGGTTACATGACTATGAATTTTCTAAAACTCATTAAACGGTATGCCAAAAGGAATGGATTGTATTGTATGTGAATTTAAAAATAAATTTTAAAGTAGAAAAAAATCAATTACACTCAAGGCAGCAGCCACTGGCCACATGGCACCTTAGCAGGACTTGCAAAAAGCCATCCCCTGTGGTTGCAAAACTCCCTGTTTTATTCATATTTCCAGGTGCCTCTTGAGGAGAGAGTAGAGGCTGGATTTTAGCCCCACTCACCTCCATTTTCTCCCCAAAGTTCGCACAGCGCACAAACTGCTCAGCCTTTGCCAGTCACCTAGGTTTGGATTATAATCGGCTATTTATTTATCTGTTTCCCCCTCTATTGTGAGTTTCTCAAAGAGCTTTTCTAATCCACCACCTTAGCCCCAGCAAGCTGCTCAAAAGCTGACACAACAAGTATTTGTTGAATGGATAAATTCCCCCCTCCTAGTATAGTACCCGTCTCTGAACAGCCGATTCATGGAGCTCTTTCCTTCCTGTGAAGTTCTAAAGGAACGATCTGTGCCTCTCATTTGTCACCGCTAACAACAGAAGCAATGACTACTGACATAGCAATGGACAGGCAGGTTTCTTGCCAGCTAGACTGTAAGCTCTTTTATGGAGGGAAAATATACACAAACCTGTATCTCCCACAGAGCCTTCAGTAGTGCCATACACGTAAAAAGAGCTTAATAAATTCGATTCAAAGACACACAATTTCTTCTTAAAAAGTATATGGAGAGGAAAAATCAGGCTATGATGCAGATAAAGGCATTTAGATTAAAAAAAAACATTTAGACAATCAACTCATTTTTATGACTGACAAGGTTTTAATTTTCTTTCTTTGCTAACACGGGTATGTGTTTTTAGTAAAGAATACAAAGAATTAATGTTAAGAACAAAAAAGCAGTGCAGATAAAAGTGGATGTTCAAAATGTTTTCTTCTATATTTCCATAAATAAGTCTTCTGTATTTCTATATATTCTTATATCTCTAGAGAAAAACATGGAATGTGAAAGGAGGCTGCTGTGTGGAGGTACAGCTCAGCTTCCAATGTGTTCCTAAGGCTATTCATCTCATAAATGGGGATAAACTATAACACCAAGCTTCTATCTTTCAGTAGAAGGAACACTGCAAAGCATTTCAGGATCCTCAGGGAAAAGGGAAAATGGCTATTGACAGCATCTTTAGGATGGATGTTGATAATACCTGTAGAGCGCTCTGAGAGGGGCTGAGGCAAATGTGGCTGCAATGTCAGTCACCCCCTCGGTCACCAGGATTGAGCTATCCCATCCACTACAACCCCATGCTGCAGTCAAGGTACCACAGGATTGAAAGCTGCTATTAAGTACATTCAGTTGAATAAGGTGCCAATAGAGTTAACAACAGCCATGTGGCCAAGCAAAGGACTAGAAGCAGGTGGCCAACCTCGCAATTTCATTCGAGAAGGGCAGGGCCTGCCGCCCACACAAATCTCTCTTCCACAGTCACAGTCAGTGAGCAGAAATGCCGTCATTCCTTTAGGCTTGGCAGTTTTAGGGTTTTCAAAAGCTCCCTTTACATTTCACTTACTTCCTTGCAGCTTGAATCTTGTCTGCTCTGGAGAGACACAGAGGAGCCTGTGACCTCGGAGTTCCAGCTAAGATCACGCACCCATCCCCACGTCTCTGCTTCTGCCTTCAGGTGCCGTCTTTCTGAGGCTCAACGCTCTGGTGGTCCCACCTAATGAACTGACTAAGGAGGAGTCTGCCTAAGAGAGTGGTTAAGAGCAACGCCCCGAATGGAGTAATACAGACCAGGCCCCTGCCACTTACTTTCTGTGTGATCATGGGGAAGTTACTTAACCTCTCTGAGTCTCAGTTTTTTTTTTTCTGCCCCTGCCCACCACTGCCTGCCTGAGTCTCAGTTTCTTCAGCTGCAGAAGAGAAATAATAATACTTATCTCACAATGTTGTGTGAGAACTATAAGAAATAGTGCACATAAATGGCTCACTACACAGCCAAACACATAGTAAGCACATAACAAATAAATGACAATGTCTCAACATTTTTTTTTTTTTTTTTTTTTTCTTTTTGCGGTACGCGGGCCTCTCGCTGTTGTGGCCTCTCCCGTTGCGGAGCACAGGCTCCGGACGCGCAGGCTCAGCGGCCATGGCTCACGGGCCCAGCCGCTCCACGGCATGTGGGATCTTCCCGGACTGGGGCACGAACCCGTGTCCCCTGCATCGGCAGGCGGACTCTCAACCACTGCGTCACCAGGAAAGCCCTGTTTCAACGTTCTTAATCATTCTAAAGGCAAACTGGGGAAAGGACAGAGAACATGACTTCAATTTTGCTATCTGTGTTCTCCAAAGGAAAACCTGAGCATTCACCCTGGTGACTCCCCTGTAAGAAGTTCACAGTAGAGACATCTGCACCAAGCCTGACCCCAAGCTCTCCTGGTTCATGTGTCACGTATGACCTTTCTCTGACTCTCAGCTGGAAACCAAAGCTGTCCCCATCCAAAGACACAATAGGCCAGCGACTGCCAATTCCGTTTCTAGAGCAGATCTGTATGTGCTTACTGCTTTAAAGAGCCCATTGGGCTGACTGCTTTCCAAGGAAGTCACTGACTATCAAACGAAAAAGTCTGAATGCATTTGGTGGTGTCATACACCCACCGTTAAGCCCAGTCCCAAGTCATAGGTGGAGCTGGTCCCTGGCAGCAGTGGGAAGGAGAGTCATCTTGTCCTAGGCTCCCGCACACACCTTGACTCCCTTCAGAACTCTCTGACCCTCTCCAGGGTGCCCTCATGCTCCCTTCAGACAGCCTGAGCCCCATATCCTGAGCAACACTCCTCAGAGACACTGATCCCTGACCCATCTTAGGGCTCCTTTCCCGGAGATTTGAGGGTGCTTTTAGACATTGTCCTTGAGGCAATATACTGATTAAGAATTTAAGCTCTGCACCTCATTGCAGGGCTATTTTCAATAGCCAGGACATGGAAGCAACCTAAATGTCCACTGACGGATGAATGGATAAAGAAGATGTGGTACATATATACAGTGGAATATTACTCAGCCATAAAAAAGTGTGAAATAATGCCATTTGCAGCAACATGGATGGACCTAGAGACTGTCATACTGAGTGAAGTAAGTCAGACAAAGACAAATATCACATGATATCACTTATATGTGGAATCTTAAAAAATGGTACAAATGAACTTATTTTCCTAAACAGAAATAGAGTCACAAATGTACAAAACAAACTTATGGTTACCCAGGGGGAAAGAGGGGGAGGGATAAATTGGGAGATTGGGATTGACATATACACACTGCTATATATAAAACAGATAACTAATAAGGACCTACTGTATAGCATAAGGAACTCTACTCAGGACTCTGTAATGGCCTACATGGCCTAAAAAAGAGTAGATATATGTATATGTATATGTATAACTGAATCACTTCGCTGTACAGCAGAAACTAAGGCAACATCATAAATCAACTATACTCCAATAAAAATTAATTAAAAATAAAAAGAATTCAAGCTCTGGAATCAAATCCCAGCCATAACACTAATCCCTGACAGATTCTGGCCAAGTAGTTCACCTATTTAAATAACAGAATAATAGAACCTACCTGGGGGGGTTGAATGAGATTTTTTAAACACTTGGTCATTGGTGGCATATGGCAGATAAGTGCAGAAACCAAAGACAAAAAGGTTGGCTCATGTTAGTGGTGGCTACCTTGTGGTGGAATGAATGCCATGATCCTGTTAAGAAGGGTAAGAACTCTTAGACGCTGGGCACAAGGGGAGAGACAGTTCCCAAGGAGCAAGGAAGATGCTCTGGGAGCTCTTTATAGCCCACTCTCCCTAAAAACAAATTCCGGGGCCAAGCTATTCATAGATGCAGCAGCTCCTTCCTCGCTTAGATTTCAATATTCCAAATACTGGACTCTTGCCAGTATTGCAAAGCCCGTTTAAGAACTAAGGGGCAAGGAAGAGCTTTCTCAGCAGCTTCCAGTCAGTTCTGAAGAAATGTCTCTCATTTTTCTCTACCAGAAAGCAATTTCCTAGGGACCTAAAGCCAGGAGGGGGAGGTTGCAGAGATGGGGATTTATCGCCATCTAGAGGACACAGTGCCACAGTGCAATACAAGTGTGACCCAGGAGATGTTCTGAAAGGAGTTTTTCCCTCCAGGACACCACAGCCTCCCATGGGGCATGATGCCAGGGATTGACAGCCTGTGAGCCATCCAAGAGCCATCCACTGTTTTGAAATGCTTGATTGTTTTTTCAAGTTTTTTTCCTCTTAGTTTCTTGGAGATTTTTCTCTATTAGAGATTCTCACAGATCCTTTTCTAGGGATGGTACAACCACAGACTCCCAGGTGCTGAAAGACAGTACTAGCCGCCAGGGCTATACACTCACCCTCACAGATGCTATACTATGGGGTGGTTATGATTTGGTGGGCGTCAGGGTTTGATTGGTGAGCCATTTGAAAGTGATAAAGTACACTCTGTACTTCTTCCCCTTCGATCCATGCCTTCATCCACTGTGATCTGACATCCATCCCCACTGTTTCCCTGAAAGGGATCCTACCAACGTTACCACCCCTTGTCCTTTTTCAACCTTCCCTTAATGGACCTATCCGCCTGCTTGAGTCTTTCTCTCCTACCTTTCTGACTGCTCCCTCTTAGCTTCACTCGCAGGCTCATCTTTCTCTGTCTGTGTCTTAAGTGTTAATGCCTGCTCCAACTTCTGTCCTTGGTCTTTTTTTGTCCCTCTTTTGAACAGAGGTCCTCCAACTTTATTGGGCATAGTATTAGCAGGGGAATTTTCAAAATACACACAGCCAGACCCCTAGGGATTCTCCTTTGGAGACATCTGTGTTTTTTTAAGTTGCTCATGTGACTCTGGTGCGCACCAAAAGTTAAGAACCGCTGCACTATTCCCAGGAAATTTTACTCATTGTCATTGGTCACTGACCCTACAACCACACACATTCTGACGCCACGTCTTCCCATAACCAGTGTCCCACTGGTTCTTACCCATTCCTGAGAATGCATATTTGCAGCCTCCAGCAAAGGTGTTACCAAGTACTTTTGGAGTTCCCCAGGGGTGACTCACATGTGCTCACAGACACATCCAGCCCACCGTCCTGCAGGTGTCAACCTCAATTTCCACCTTCACCTTCACCTCCTGACACCCCCCTTTAGCTGGGTGTTGCTACATCCATTGGGCACCACATTCTCTTCCTTCAGTCAAGGCTGGTGGGAGGCAGCAAAGCTGACAATGTTCTATTGAACAGTGGGCATAGCAGGCCATCTTAGGGGAGGTTCCCCCAGAAGCAGAGCCTGAGGCAAGGATTTGGGTGCAGGTGATTTATTTGGGAGGTGCTCTAGGAATATAGAGTTAAAGACTGAGAGGATGAGACAGAAGAGGAAGAAAAGAAAGTTCAAGGATGAGCTATTCTGGTCACCAATGTGAGCAGCAGGGACTGGTTCAACCAGGGCCCCTGAGAAGCAGAGAGGCTGCCTCCAATGCCGTCCACTTGAAGGACAGATGGCTGCTCCCAAGGCCCACTGAGTGAGGGGACCATTGACTCTCCCGCATTCGTAGGCTGCAATTGCATGCAGGCCAAGAGGGCTTCTACAGAATCAGAGAAGGCCCCAAGGCAGACATCAGAAAAATGACAAAGTGAGTCTGGGTTCCCCAGAAGGGTCCACCACAGCTACAACTGAAACCAGAGGTAGGCAGGAGGGAGATGACATGGGCACCAAAGGCCTCTGCCACACTCTCCTGCTCCCTTTTAATGTTACGCTCTGTAGGAAGAGCCCCAAAGCAGTGACACTTACGCCCCAGTGTGGTTTACAGAGAATCAGGCCTTTCAGTTTTTCTTTATAGCCTCCAATACACACCCACCGCTAGTTAGAGGTTGAATTCAGACATGGATCCATGAAAAGGGCATCACCCCACCCCCTCCTTGTGAGCCAAAGCCATGTGCACCTGAGCCACAGGGCCCTGTGGACACATCTGCTGCATTGGAGAGTCTAGAGAAGATTCCTGAAGGCAAGGTCAGAGGCAAAGCCTTACTCTCCTCTACAGAGAGCCTTCAGCTCCAACAATTTTCCCCATGTGTCCACTTATGTCTGAGCACGTGTGTGCTAATGGCTTTGTATGTATCTCCAAGCCAGATCTGCCCTGAGCACCATAAATCTAACTGCCTACCAGATGCCTCTCCCAAGCAACTCAAACTCAACACAAATAAACCTCAACTCATCATCTGCCTTCCATCCCCACCACAAATCCTCCTTCCATTCCTGGATTTCCATCTCCATGAATGACACCTCTACTGCCTGGTAGCCAACAAGAGAAATCTGAGAATCAGTCCAGATTTAACCTCTACTTTTGCCATCTATGTCCAATTAATAACAAATCCCTTTCCATTAACAGTGAAGTTTGCCTGAAGAGAATTTGCCTAAGACGTGTTAACTTGAAACCATTTGCCTAATGACCAACTTCCTAATGATATTTTTTTTGCCTAAAATTCTGAATTAGAGATTATAAATTAAGATTTTTATAACCAATTTGTCCAAAGATACTTTGAACCTAATTTTCTATTTTACATTAATTATACCTTAGTTTTGCAGCATAGCTTTTTACCAGTATGATTATTTTGGACATTTTTGAATGCCCCTTTCCTATTTTACATACTTTTCTATATTTCAAATATTTTTTGAAACATGCTATTTCTATCAATAAATACTTGTAAAATCTGCAGCATTTCAAAAAGAATTTATCAAATTCATCCATTTGTACTTTTTTCTTGCCTCTTTCTCTCTTTGGTTTGTTTTTGGTTTGTTTTTCATGATGTAGTTTATGTATTAACCAAGTAGCATATCTGATATCCAATGGCATCTGGATTTTGCTAATGGCAGCAAAAATCAAGAACTATGAAAAGATGGTTGGAAAGATATGTCTTCACGACAACTTATACACAAAGCTTCATTGCAGCATTATTCATAATGCTCTCTGACCCCAAAGTGGAAATAACCCAAATGCCCATCAATTAATAAGTGGAGGGGCTTCCCTGGTGGTGCAGTGGTTAAGAATCCACATGCCAATGCAGGGGACACGGGTTTGAGCCCTGGTCCGGGAAGATCCCACATGCCGCGGAGCAGCTAAGCCCGTGTGCCACAACTACTGAGCCTGTGCTCCAGAGCCCACGCACCACAACTACTGAAGCCCGTGCACCTAGAGCCCATGCTCCGCAACAATAGAAGCCACCGCAATAAGAAGCCTGCGCACTGCAACAAAGAATATCCTCCTCTCGCTGCAACTAGAGAAAACTCGAACGCAGCAATGAAGACCCAACGCAACCAAAAATAAACAAGTAAAATAAATAAAATTTTTCTAAAATTAATAAGTGGAATACAACTTACCAATAAAAGGGAATGAAATACTAATACAGGCAACAAAATAGATGAATTTCAAAAACATGATGAGCAAAAGATGTCAGAACAAAAGACTATGTTCTATATGATTCTATATATATGAAATTCTAGGAAACCGTCATGACAGAAAGCAGATCGACGGTTGCCTGGGGCCAGGGCTTGAAGGAGGAATTGACTGCAAAAGGTCACTACTGAGAAACTGAGATGCCGAGGGGTTAAGTTACTTGTCCGTTTCCACCAGAAAGTAAGCTGGATTCCAACTCAGATTCTGTTTTCACAAATCATGCTGCATCTCTGATCACAATTTTCATAACATCTGTTTCATTCTGGTTCATATCTTCCTAAGACAGATCAACTTTCTTGCATCTAGAACAGTGTCTCTCAACCTTTGTTTTACTACTATTGTTCCCAAAAGGAGATTTTTTTTTCCTAATGCCCTCCCCCATGATATTACGTATCTGTTTATATACTGCAGCCCTTTGGAAGGCCACAGAACACCATAATAGGTAAAGTTTTTGCCTCCCCAAACCAAACTTCACCCCCTTGGAGGCAAGAGCACCTTTATTGAGAAGGTATAGTCCAGAAGATAATCCTTTGATGCAGAATTATCAAACATCCTGGTATCATCATTTGCATATTTACAAATGATCCATGTTTACATGATAGCATCACGTGGTCAAATGCATCTATTTGGTGTTGATTTCTTTGGTTTAAATCAAAGAGGCAGAGTTTCAGAACCACCCTCTCCCCATGGGTGCACATGTAACCGCCACACACTGACTATGCCCTTCACATTAGAATGAATTCTTTTATACCATAAAACTCTCTAAGTGGACATGCTTTTGATTTAGAAAAGTCCAGTGGTTAGTGCCATTTGTTTCCTCCCAGGACTTCCCATCCTCCCTTTTCCAGCAAATATAGCAACGCTACCGGCCTTTGGGGAACTCTCTTCTCTCATTCCGTGTGGCTCAGGTGAGGCTGCCAAGCACCTACTCCTGCTTTCAGGGTGTCTGAGGCATGTGGCCTAAACTGACCAATCACAAGTCTTTAAATTATGGTCACAGTGATTGGCCCCAGAGGTGGGCACATGACAACAGCTAGGCCAATCAAAATAAATGTGATCACTGTGAGAAAGAAATTCTCTATTTTATACGAAGAATTCTAAGGCTGTACCCCCCAAAAGAGTCTTAGCTAAAATGAGGCCCTGTGCAAATTTTTGAAGTATGTCTCACAGATGATTTCTACCTAGCCCACCACCAGCCTTCTCTCTAGTTATACATACAGTGATCTACAGCTGTAAGCCTGTAACTACCACAGACAGACAGACAGACACATAAACACACACACACCTCATTATAAAGGGGGTAGAAATACCAAATAAAAGAATTTACACCAAAGTATAAGTGACATGCTGAATTATCTACTTCCAAAAAAGAGAACCAGTTAAGGAGGTAACACTTAACCTAAAAGAACGAATCTTTCGAATGGTGGAATTTCAGAACCTGTATCATTTAGGTAAAGAAACTATATGGAGGCAGAGAATCCTCGGTGCCTCCTAAATCATACCACATAAATAAATAATTATTGATTAAGTTTATAAAGTCAGCACTGTGGTAAGCTCCTGGAAGACAGACACTGTCTAAATATAAAGCCAATCATTAATCTGAATTTCAAGGGAGGATTTCTCACTCCAAATGCTTTATATAGTTTACTCCCTTCCATCATGTACACGTCAAGAGCCACAGCTAATCATTTTACATGTTCTATTTAGAGAAACTTTACTAACTCTTTTCATTCTTTTTAGATCAGGAATTGCTGGTGAAGAGCAGAGCAGAGTATGTTGGAGGAGACTTTAGATGTTCTCTCTAAACTGATGTTTAAAATCATTTATTTCTCCAAAGAAGATATACAGATTGCCAACAAACACATGAAAGAATGCTCAACATCACTAATCATTAGAGAAATGTAAATCAAAACTACAATGAGGTATCACCTCACACCGGTCAGAATGGCCATCATCAAAAAATCTACAAACAATAAATGCTGGAGAGGCTGTGGAGAAAAGGGAACCCTCTTGCAGTGTTGGTGGGAATGTAAATTGATAGAGCCACTATGGAGACCAGTATGGAGGTTCCTTAAAAAGCCAAAAATAGAACTGCCTTACGACCCAGCAACCCCACTACTGGGCATATACCCTGAGAAAACCATAATTCAAAAAGAGTCATGTACCACAATATTCATTGCAGCACTATTTCCAATAGCCAGGACATGGAAGCAACCTAAGTGTCCATCGACAGATGAATGGATAAAGAAGATGTGGCACATATATACAATGGAATATTACTGAGCCATAAAAAGAAATGAAATTGAGTTATTTGTAGTGAGGTGGATGGACCTAGAGTCTGTCATACAGAGTGAAGTAAGTCAGAAAGAGAAAAACAAATACTGTATGCTAACACATATATATGGAATCTAAAAAAAAAAAAAATGGTCATGAAGAACCTAGGGGCAAGACAGGAATAAAGATGCAGATGTAGAGAATGGACTTGAGGACATGGGGAGGGGGAAGGGTAAGCTGGGGCAAAGTGAGAGAGTGGCATGGACATATACACACTACCAAATGTAAAATAGATAGCTAGTGGGAAGCAGCTGCATAGCACAGGGAGATCATCTCGGTGCTTTGTGACCACCTAGAGGGGTGGGATAGGGAGGGTGGGAGGGAGATGCAAGAGGGAGGAGATATGGGGATATATGTATATGTACAGCTGATTCACTTTGTTATAAAACAGAAACTAACACACTGTTGTAAAGCAATTATACTCCAATAAAGATGTTTAAAAAAATCATTTATTGTGTCTCCCTTAAATGATAAAATTCCAGTTGCCCCACACACGGAATCTAATTTCCTATGAACAGATACACGTGGCCAGACTCTAAAAGAAATTAGAATGGGCTGTACTAGTCAGAGAGCCTTGTTATGCTTAACACTTGCCACTCACAAATGTATACACACACACACACACCCTGCTGTTGCCATAATGGACCAAGACTACACACTCCCCCAGCTGACTGACAGCAGAACAGTTCTGGGAACCCATTGCATTGATTGGCTGAGGAAAACTTAGTGACTACTCACATGTATGGCAGAGGCGGTAACAGCCAATCAGTAAAGGGCAGTGCTTAAAAGGGCCAATCACATGCTACCATAGCTTCACGGCAACTTATAAGGATTCAGCTCCACAAGCACTGATGTAACTATTCTGCCAGCAACTGTGGGTCTGTTTTGGTACCTGACCTTGACTGAATGAAGCTATCCGTATCTCCAGAGATAGGCAACCTGAGTTCATAACAGGTGTGTAGCTGATTCAGCTAAGCACAATCAAATAGACAAATCTCCTTGGCAACGGAGCACCTGGCTTTGTATTACCATCTGAAATATATATGCATGAGACACCCACCCTTCCAATAAGTGCCCATGTCAGATGAAGTCCGATTAGTTTCTATCTTTCAGCTTTAGAAATTTAGCTAAGATTACAAACTGACTCGGGGGTCTAATGTGAATGAGACTAGAATCCTAAAAAAAATGTGATATAGTCCGCCTTATTTCTAGCTAATCAACCAACAAATATTTATTCAGAGCCTACATCACACAGAGAAATATAAGCTGCAGTCTCTTCCCTTAAGAGAATTTCCATGTAGCTGTGGAAATAAGATGGATATATAATTAATGTGGCTGTTTTCTGTTGAGCATCAAATTAGTGGGCCAGCTTCAGATAAGATGAGGGGATTGGGGATTTAAGGTGGCGGAGGAGTAGGTGGAAATGGAGTTCATCTCTCTCCACGAATGCGTCAGGAATACATCTATAGATGCAACAATTCTCACAGAACACCAGCTGAAAACTAGCAGAAGACCTTGGACACCAGAAAAGACTATAAAGATCCCTGCATAACTGGGTAGGACAGGAGGAGAAGAAGCAGGATGGGACCTGCACCCCAGGTTGGGGGAGCTAAAGCAGAGGAGAGGGTCCTGAATTCGGGGAAACCCCCTCTCCGCAAGGAAATCGATTGGGACAGGAGGGAAGCATTTGAGGCTGTCAGAGGAGGGTGAAGTGACCGATCTGTGGCAGGCGGGACAGAATGAGAAATGTACAGATGGTCCAGTCCGTACCTCGGCCCTATGTGCCCTGGACTGGGACATGTGTTCACAGGTGTGCAAGGGGGCTGGGAGCTGGTGCATGGGGATTGGAGAACAGGCCCAGAGTGAGAACTGCTGTTGGCTGTGGGGAGACGGACTGAGGGGACAGGAGGGAGGAAATCTGCAGCAGGGAATGCTTATGGAGGAAGACGGGACCGCCCTGGAAGCAAGCGCTCATGCCGAGTCACACGCAGGGGGAGGAGCCGCTATTGCAGCTTCTCTCTCCCCACACGCTGGCGCCTTCCAACGACAATACAAGAAGCCTGCTCAGGGCTGGCTCTTGTGCGCCTGCTGCCGAGCAATAAAAAAGCTCCCTCAGAGCTGGCCCTCACGTGCTGGTGGAGGGCCTTATTGGAGTAACCAATAAGAGTTTCACTAACAAATATAAGCCTTTATCTAATATTGTAGCTAAGCTTGCAGACATACACCAGAAAAACCATTTAATTCTAAGTAAAGATAGAATCTAATTTTAATTTCATTAAGATAAGGACAAATGAGTTGGCTATTTTGCCCTGTCAATGAGGTACTTTGCTTGCAAATTCTACAGGAGTAAGCTGTCCCACTAGAAGGCCAGAGTAGATGGATGAATGTCCTGAGCACTTTTCTAGGTGATCGAGACTCTACTAAAATTTCACCGTACCAGAAAACTGCACGTAAAAGAAACCACGTGACATATAATTTTTTTCTCTTTCCCAGCAGCACACCAAATACAGAGAGACAAGTGTCTCTACATTTTTTCAGGCACTACAGAGGTGTCACTCACAATGACCGGGCCTCCCTCCTGTCCAGCTGCCAATCAGGCACTGTGTGGTTGGTCTCCAAGCAGCTATCATGGTGAAAGATCTCACTCCCTTGTTTTCACTTAACATACTAGATCAATGTCCTGCCCAAATTCAGTGCTGGAAACAGGTCTAATAGGGAGCAACAGGAATGTAGCCAATGAAAGAAAAGAATAATATAAACAATCCCAAATGGTGAGTTAGTTACAAATCCAAATCTCCAATTTTCAGTGTAGGAGGAAGATAAGAAAGAGAGGAAAAAACAATAACCTGAACATGTAGGAAGATGTGATGAATACTCTCCTGACTTCTGATTTAGCAACTCTATTTTCTCTCTAGAGTCCTCTCAACAGAGCAATCAAACTGTGATAAACATTTTACTTTTTATGCATGAGCACTCACTGTGTACCAGCTGTTATACAAGCACTTTATAAAAACAATTTCTTGTAATCTTCACAGTTCAGTAGATTCTAGGATTATGCCCGGTTTTACTGATGAGAAAAAAAGAAGTTCAGGGAAGTTAACTGACTTATCCAAAGTCACACAGGTAGTAAGCTGCATGCTACACTACACAATAAAACACACACACACACACACACACACACACACACACACACATTATCATCCAGGATAATAGTTCCTGACCCTGGCCACACTTAGAATAACTGGGTAGACTTTAGCCTAAAATACCATTGCCTGGGTCCCCCTTCTACAAATTCTGACTTAATTGATCAGCGTGGGGTCCATGAAATGTTGTTTCATTTTGTTTTAGGTTTCTTTGGGTGATTCTAATATGCAGCCAGGGTTAACAACTGAACTATGTCTAGTTCTCAAACTGTGGCATGCATAAATCACAAGAATCACCCAGAGTTTCTGATTCTGTAGGTATGGGGGGACCTGAGAATTTGCACTTCTAACAAGTCTTCGGGTGACGGCGGCGGCTGCTGGGCTGACACTTTGAAAATCGCTGCTTATGGACAGACTAAATACGGCTGAGACTGGCTAGATGTTCACCAAACCTGTCTTCTCCTCCTGGATACACAGCTAAGCTATACTTCCCAGCCTACTTTGCATCTAGATGGGGCCACATGGCTAATTCTCCCCAATAGCATATGCGTGGAGGTGATTTTTCACTTTGGGTCTGAGGCAATTGAGAGCAAGTGAGCCTTTTCCATGCTGTCTCTCTCTTTCCTTACCTACTAGCTAGATGCAAAGGATCCAGTTTCTGAGACCCTATAAGATAGTAGAAATGCTGAGTCTCTAAATGACTGCATGGAACACGTGAACCCCATTCCCAAGGACCCACGTAGACGATCATGTGAGTAACCAATAAGCCTTTATTGTTTCTTATAAGCCATTGAGGATTATGAGAGTGGTTTCTTCAGCAGTTAGCCCTGTCCAGATGAAAACACTGCACTAATACAACCATGACCTTGTAGGCAAGCCATGAGACCTCTCTGAGCCTCAGTTTCACCATCTATAAATGGGAAATGGACTAAAAGGAGCTCAAAGATCTCTTTCATCTCTAATATTTTATGATTCTATGAAAACAGTAATAATTCCAAAGTTAAGTGGAAACAATACTAAGTACAAAGAGAAATAAGAATCTCTGTTTCATTCAGCATTGTCTAGGGTACTGCTGGGATACAGAAGAGCATAGGTGTGTTCCCTACACACCTAAAGGTCAAGCTAGAGAAACAAAATTAAAGCACATGATGCCATAGTAAGCAAAACAAGACAATAATAAGCCTACCTTCTGCCTGAAGTCAAAATATGATAAAAAGCAGAGATTCTAATAAATTCTAGACCTGCCCAATGACAACTCAATCCCTCTGGAGATAGAATAAGCAATGGAAACAAGCTACTGGACTTCAATCTGACCAACAAATATAGACTAGACAATGAGAGCTATTCCAGACTTACTTCTGAACAGCAATAAGTGGTTCATGGTATGGAGGGGGGTGTAATTTTGAGAGAAAGTAATCAAGACCAAAATAAAGGAGGAAAATGGTAAGTGTAGTACATGCATCCTTAATCACCGGGAAAAGTTTCCATTAGCTACCCACAATAAGATTTTCCAGACTTTTAAATGAACGTAAATGTTAATCACAGCTTCCAATGCAAACCAAAAAACTACAACAGATACACACACAAAAAATCAACCCAAGCACGACACTAAAGATGGTCATCAAACCATAAGAGAAGGGAACAAAAGAGGAAAGGAAGAAAAAAGACCTACAAAAACAAACCCAAAACAATTAAGAAAATGGTAATAGGAACATACATATCGATAATCACATTGATCACAGCTTCCTTCGTATCTAGACGGCTCCTACATATTTTTAAGGGATAGGTACGTAGATAGATAGAATATGGTCGGTGATATGATATGATATACAAAAAAAAAACAAACCTGTCACTGTGTTCGTGTAAGTATTCAAAAGTGTCTATTACTAGAAAAAATGCCATTTTAACAAATTTTCTTACCAAATCCTTCTCCTTGCCATTTTAGCATCTAATTGTCATTAAAACCAAAATGAATGGCTGAATATACAAATAAACTGCTTATGGAAATACCTGACAGAGCAAAACTGAAATTGACTTTTCAGATGCAAAATTATAGCTAACATTTTTTTCTCTCAGAGCTGGTACCAAAACAGTGTAGATCCTACGATAGAGTTAATCAGAATTACAAAGAACAGCGATCACAGATAATTTACTAAAATGCCTCACAGCTTAGGCTGACGGCTCAGTATAAGAAAAGCAATTGATTTTAGGCTAACAAACATGCATAAACAGATAAAAAATGTTAAAATATATTTGTATATAGAGAAAAACAATTAGATATTCTCAGCAAACAGGTGTTGGCTAGCTACCACTGTGCTAGGGCAGCAAGGCCAGTAAGACTGAGTCCTGGCCATCAGGTTGTTCAGAATCTCCCAGGACAGACAGAGTTCCTATAATGAACTGCCATCTAGGTCATCATCACTGCTCGTCGGGGTGACTACAGTATGCACGTGCCTCCCATCGTGCGCCCTTCCAGTTCATTCTCACCCTGCAACAAGAATAATTTTTCTAGGGACATCCGCTCCTCCTAGGTGGGGAGACTGCTTAGTCCCAGGCCTTGCAGATTTGTTTTTCTCTGTCTGGACTCAAGGCCTCTGTGGCAACCATGCTCCACCAGATCATCGGTCAGGCCAAGAAGCATCCTAGCTTGATCCCCCTCTTCGTATTTACTGGAGCAGCAGCTACCGTAGCAGCACTGTACGCCTTGCGCCTGCCATTGTTCAATCCAGATGTCAGTTGGGACAGAAAGAATAACCCAGAACTCTGGAAAAAACTAGGTCCCAGTGATCAGTGCAAGTGAACATAGATGACAGCAAACTAAAGAAGAGGGTCCAGACTTCTAAATGAAATGTTTCACTATAAAGCTGCTTAGAATGAAGGTCTTCCAGAAGCCATCAGCCCAATTTTCCATGTAACCAGGAAATATTTCCCCTCCAAAGGCACGAAATCATGTTGGTGTATTGTGTTGGGGATTACACTGATGAATAATCTGAAACTTGAAAAACAAAAAAAGAAGAATTTTTCTTTCTTCAGCTGTGCCACATGGCACGTGGGATCTTAGTGCCCTAACCAGGGATCAAAACCACATCCCCTGAAGCGGAAGCCTGGAGTCTTAACCACTGGACCCCCAGCGAAGTCCCACGAATAACTGTTCTACAGCTTGTCACTCATCTGTTTAAAATCTGTCCATAGGTTTCCACTGACCTGAGAGCAACATCGAAAGGCTTTACCTAGCAGATAAAACCCTTCACCCTCTTCTTCTGGCACTCTTAGCCCTCTCCACCTTCATTTCCACTCTTCAGCATGAAATGTGTTGATCTCAGGGAAGCAGACCTGAGATGGGAGTAGACGTGCAAGAGCCTTACTGGGGGAAACGCCTGTGAAGGGTAAAGGTGGGGAAGCAGGAGTACTCAGGGAGAGACGTCAGACTTCGATGCAGGGCTGGCACCTATGAAAGGATAGGAAAGAGGATGAGTTGGGAAGAGTTTCAGACTGCAGACAAGTCTAAAAGTTTGAGCCATGCTGATGGGGCATCCTCAAGCCAAGTTGGCCAGTAGAGGAGTCCCACATCACACAGGGATGAGCCTGCACCAGCAGTCCCACTGGGCTCTGTGATTGGAAGGGAAGGGAAGGGAAGCAAGGAAAGAGGAGAAGGAGGGAGAGGGAGAGACTGTGTTTTGTTCACCATGGTATACCAAATGACTATCACACTGGTGGCATACAGCTAAATCTTAGTAAATGTTTACTGAATGAATGATGGACTAAGTTTGATGGGAGCACAGAGGAAGGAACCATTATTCATGTCTGGGAAGGAAATGGAAGTAAGTATTTACCGACATGCTTAAAATATTAAGACTGAGTTGTGACTGGTGGAAGGCTCTAACTCACTGAGTGTAACTTCCAATCTGGTCTTCTCTGACTTCTCTCAACAAGGGCAGACACCAAGCTAGAATGAACACAGAAGGGGGACAGGTCTACTTCCTTCTCAGAAGAAGTGGAAATTTTTAAAGCTTTAAAGATTCTGGGAAGCAAATCACAATTTTAGAGGTGATGTCTTTGAATCTCCAAGAACTCAGAGAAGATAAGGGGAAGAAGCAACAGGGAAAACTGCCAAAAAGAATGTGAGGTGTATCCAGGAAATCTTTTCATAAGCATTCAGTAAATGAATGATTCTGGCCAGGGTTGTTAGTATTGCTTCCCATTCCCCCTACTGAGAGCTCCTTCTTCATCAAAATAACCATCAGCAATGAAATTATAAGAGCCAGTATCTAATCCTTTCAAAGTTAGATTTATGGATCGTATCATGATCATTAGGGACACTATTTATCTGAGCAAAACAGGAAACAAGGGCTTCCCTGGTGGTGCAGTGGTTGAGAGTCCGCCTGCCGATGCAGGGGACACAGGTTCGTGCCCCGGTCCGGGAAGATCCCACATGCCGCGGAGTGGCTGGGCCCGTGAGCCATGGCTGCTGAGCCTGCGCGTCCGGAGCCTGTGCGCCGCACCGGGAGAGGCCACAACAGTGAGAGGCCCGCGTACCACAAAAAACAAAACAAAACAAAAAAAAAAGCAGGAAACAAATACACTTCCCAGGAACCTGTAACTCCAATAAGGTACCATCTGTAGTATTATAGTTAAGAAGTCATTACAAACGCCAAGTTGCTTCCTGATTCATCAATGTATACATCACAGCAGGAATTCCCTCTGATTCCAGCCTTGCCTAGACTCTTAAAATCAATTGCTATAATCCTCAATCCCACTCCACATCTGCTTTATTGTGAGGGAAAGAAATGCATTCACAGCAACTCTTGAGTGAAAGAGTTCTAGAAATAAATACAGAGATGAGGAAGGCGCTGTAACTCCATCCCTCTGCTATCATCACTAATTACCCCTCTTCCATTCCAAGCCTTCCCAGGTTATGCTTGCCTGCCTGCTTGCCTGGAAGTCAGATTTGTCATAGGAGATGGTCCCAGAAGCCCAAGTCAAAGCAGCCTTAGGCGTAAGTGAAACTGATAGTCGTATGCACTATGAGGGACCCAGAGAAGAGCCTCCAGCCTCCAAAAATTCTCTCACTGACATTTGTACTAAGGCTGAAATTTCTACACTCAAAGTTTTCTTCTAAAGGAAGAAGGCATTATCAGAAACCAAGATCTTGCATAGCAACAGAACTCATCTGTATCCACTTTCCCTCACCTCCAAACAAACTTCCCTAACAGTATATACTCCCCTCCTGAAATACGATGGTCGGTCACCTGCCTTCAGATAAGAGACAGAGTTCACCTGGATCATGAAGTTGGGGGAAGGTGGTCATTTCTAGATCAGTCTCGCTTGGACAGCAGAACTTCCTGCCTAGGAGGTAGGTGTTATTATCTCCTTTACACAGATGAAAAACCAGTGTAGAAATGCCCCCAATTGTTAAACACCTCACTCAAACACACCTCTGAGGGGCTGCACTTTATAACCAGCTAGTAAATGAAGGCACCCTCCCTGGGAAGCTCACACTCCGTCTTCTCAAGCCCTCAGCTCCTTCCCATGCTTCAGCACTCAGCTTAACTGCCACTGTCTCAGAGCAGCCTTCCCTGGCCACTCAGGCTAAAGTGGGGCATCCCTATTTTCTCTCACAGTACCCTATTATTTTCCTTCATCACATTTATTATAGTTTGTAAGTATATACTTACTCCTGTTTGCTTATATTCGGTCTGGTTTTTGCAGTAGACTGTAAACTCCACAAGTGCAGAGATCATTCCTCTCCTCAGCAGAACAGCCTTGTACATAATTGATGCTCAGTAAACACTGCCTAAATGAATAAGGGGTAGAGTTGCATTTCTAATCCAAATTGCCTAATTATTACCACTATGCGTGCTGCCTCCCCGTAAATGTGAGAATAAACTCCATTTGAAGCCTGAAGCCTCTCATTCAGTAAGACTTCTTCCACTGGAGCTGAGATGATTGCACAAAATTCTCTCGCAGCCCTCAGGGAGAGGCTGCCCACCCCCGTCATGCTCCACAATCCCTGGGGTCAGCCTGGGCAATCTCCCTGGGGACTTGCTCCAAGTTGTTCTTATTTGTACTTCAAAACTCCACCACCACCCTTGAAGCTCAAACCATCTGATTCTAGCACCTAATTAGGTTTCGGTATCTATATTTATTCACATTATCCTAAAAGTATACGTGAGTTTTCTAGAGCAGAGGTATTATTACTTACAGCAATAACCACATCAGTTCTCCTCTGGCTCAATTCTTTCCTTTGCGGCTATGCGATGAGAACGAGAGGTCAGCCTACCTATACCAGGATCTATACTATAGGCAAGGGACCCAAAACATGAAGCTGCGAGCTTATCTAGGATGAGGGCAGCTGTCCCCCTTCCCCTGTGAGAGAGAAAAAACTTTTTTCCCCAATGCAAACAAATGAACCTTGGGAAGAGAAGGGAACGACTCCTGAGTTCTGGTCCTTTGGAATATAAATAAATGTCTCCAGGAAGAAGCCAAACATCTACAGATTAACAATCTCTTCAATGTCTCCATGATACTAGGTTTCATTCCTCTTCTGAAATGTAAGCATTTACCTTGGGAGGTAAACTTCTCAGGATGGTCTCTTACTTACTATCTAACCACCCTTTAAATACAAGACTTGTCCTGTGACCCCGATCCCAGGTTTCTTTGCTCAGAAAGCCCTAACCATACGGAAACATAAAAATATTTTCTCTACAGCCCCACACCACCCTCTGGTCCTGCTCAAGCTGCCATCTCCTGATTTCCTATTCATTCTTCCATTTTCATGAGCAACTTTAGGTATTAGCTCATGAATCTCTTCTAAATTCCGCCATCATCCTGGAGAATTCTAACACCCTTGTGGACAAATGTTGGGGAAGTGGGGAAGCCTGATACTCAGACAAAACTGAGGTAACCAGCATGAAAATCATATCAGTCAGGGTCAAATTTGGAAAACAGTAACCACTCTACGTACTGCAAGTATGGAGGGTTTAACACAAGGAATTAGAGGTAGCTAGAAGAGCTGGGGAAGTGAAACTCCAGAAATTCACTGCTAAAAACCTGTGCTTACATGGAAGCAACCTAAGTGTCCATTGACAGATGAATGGATAAAGAAGATGTGAGACATACATACAATGGAATATTACTCAGCCATAAAAAGAAACAAAAGTGAGTTATTTGTAGTGAGGTGGATGGACCTAGAGTCTGTCATACAGAGTGAAGTAAGTCAGAAAGAGGAAAACAAATACTGTATGCTAACACATATATATGGAATCTAAAAAAAAAAAATGGTTATGAAGAACCTAGGGGCAGGACAGGAACAAAGACGCGGACGTAGAGAATGGACTTGAGGACATGGGGAGGGGGAAGGGTAAGCTGGGACGAAGTGAGAGAGTGACATGGACATATATACACTACCAAACGTAAAATAGATAGCTAGTGGGAAGCAGCCGCATAGCACAGGGAGATCAGCTCGGTGCTTTGTGACCACCTAGAGGGGTGGGATAGGGAGGGTGGAAGGGAGACGCAAGAGGGAGGGGATATGGGGATATATGTATACGTATAGCTGATTTACTTTGTTATACAGCAGAAACTAACAAATCATTGTAAAGCAATTATACTCCAGTAAAGATGTTAAAAAAAAAAACCTGTGCTTATAGCATAGACTTGAATGTCTTATAAGAAGCTCCCTA